>NW_028243327.1:0-28962 GCF_964263255.1 Lissotriton vulgaris | reverse complement strand
AATACCATTTGGAGGCATTTAATGTTCGAGCAAAAACTGCTGATTTTCGACAAAAGAGATAACACCCCCCCATTACGTCATGCTTCAGAAATGTGGAAAATGGTCCGTTTTCAAATGTTTTATTTTTGAACGTCAGTTCACATTTGTAGGTGGATCATCAGTGTTAGAGCTAAAATTAGCATGTTTAAAGTGATTTTCATGCTTCCAGGGGCCCAAAACACAAGATTTATGGAATGGTTAAAAGTGCATGAAAATGGCCAATTTACTCACTCTGAGTTCTCAAAAAGGGTTTCTTCACCCCGGGAAGTTAATTAAATACCATTTGGAGGCATTTAATGTTCGAGCAAAAACGGCTGATTTTCGACAAAAGAGATAACACCCCCCATTACGTCATGCTTCAGAAATGTGGAAAATGGTCCGTTTTCAAATGTTTTATTTTTGAACGTCAGTTCACATTTGTAGGTGGATCATCAGTGTTAGAGCTAAAATTAGCATGTTTAAAGTGATTTTCATGCTTCCAGGGGCTCGGGAAGTTAATTAAATACCATTTGGAGGCATTTAATGTTCGAGCAAAAACGGCTGATTTTCGACAAAAGAGATAACACCCCCCCATTACGTCATGCTTCAGAAATGTGGAAAATGGTCCGTTTTCAAATGTTTTATTTTTGAACGTCAGTTCACATTTGTAGGTGGATCATCAGTGTTAGAGCTAAAATTAGCATGTTTAAAGTGATTTTCATGCTTCCAGGGGCCCAAAACACAAGATTTATGGAATGGTTAAAAGTGCATGAAAATGGCCAATTTACTCACTCTGAGTTCTCAAAAAGGGTTTCTTCACCCCGGGAAGTTAATTAAATACCATTTGGAGGCATTTAATGTTCGAGCAAAAACGGCTGATTTTCGACAAAAGAGATAACACCCCCCCATTACGTCATGCTTCAGAAATGTGGAAAATGGTCCGTTTTCAAATGTTTTATTTTTGAACGTCAGTTCACATTTGTAGGTGGATCATCAGTGTTAGAGCTAAAATTAGCATGTTTAAAGTGATTTTCATGCTTCCAGGGGCTCGGGAAGTTAATTAAATACCATTTGGAGGCATTTAATGTTCGAGCAAAAACGGCTGATTTTCGACAAAAGAGATAACACCCCCCCATTACGTCATGCTTCAGAAATGTGGAAAATGGTCCGTTTTCAAATGTTTTATTTTTGAACGTCAGTTCACATTTGTAGGTGGATCATCAGTGTTAGAGCTAAAATTAGCATGTTTAAAGTGATTTTCATGCTTCCAGGGGCTCGGGAAGTTAATTAAATACCATTTGGAGGCATTTAATGTTCGAGCAAAAAACGGCTGATTTTCGACAAAAGAGATAACACCCCCCCATTACGTCATGCTTCAGAAATGTGGAAAATGGTCCGTTTTCAAATGTTTTATTTTTGAACGTCAGTTCACATTTGTAGGTGGATCATCAGTGTTAGAGCTAAAATTAGCATGTTTAAAGTGATTTTCATGCTTCCAGGGGCCCAAAACACAAGATTTATGGAATGGTTAAAAGTGCATGAAAATGGCCAATTTACTCACTCTGAGTTCTCAAAAAGGGTTTCTTCACCCCGGGAAGTTAATTAAATACCATTTGGAGGCATTTAATGTTCGAGCAAAAACGGCTGATTTTCGACAAAAGAGATAACACCCCCCCATTACGTCATGCTTCAGAAATGTGGAAAATGGTCCGTTTTCAAATGTTTTATTTTTGAACGTCAGTTCACATTTGTAGGTGGATCATCAGTGTTAGAGCTAAAATTAGCATGTTTAAAGTGATTTTCATGCTTCCAGGGGCTCGGGAAGTTAATTAAATACCATTTGGAGGCATTTAATGTTCGAGCAAAAACGGCTGATTTTCGACAAAAGAGATAACACCCCCCCATTACGTCATGCTTCAGAAATGTGGAAAATGGTCCGTTTTCAAATGTTTTATTTTTGAACGTCAGTTCACATTTGTAGGTGGATCATCAGTGTTAGAGCTAAAATTAGCATGTTTAAAGTGATTTTCATGCTTCCAGGGGCCCAAAACACAAGATTTATGGAATGGTTAAAAGTGCATGAAAATGGCCAATTTACTCACTCTGAGTTCTCAAAAAGGGTTTCTTCACCCCGGGAAGTTAATTAAATACCATTTGGAGGCATTTAATGTTCGAGCAAAAATGGCTGATTTTCGACAAAAGAGATAACACCCCCCCATTACGTCATGCTTCAGAAATGTGGAAAATGGTCCGTTTTCAAATGTTTTATTTTTGAACGTCAGTTCACATTTGTAGGTGGATCATCAGTGTTAGAGCTAAAATTAGCATGTTTAAAGTGATTTTCATGCTTCCAGGGGCTCGGGAAGTTAATTAAATACCATTTGGAGGCATTTAATGTTCGAGCAAAAACGGCTGATTTTCGACAAAAGAGATAACACCCCCCCATTACGTCATGCTTCAGAAATGTGGAAAATGGTCCGTTTTCAAATGTTTTATTTTTGAACGTCAGTTCACATTTGTAGGTGGATCATCAGTGTTAGAGCTAAAATTAGCATGTTTAAAGTGATTTTCATGCTTCCAGGGGCCCAAAACACAAGATTTATGGAATGGTTAAAAGTGCATGAAAATGGCCAATTTACTCACTCTGAGTTCTCAAAAGGGTTTCTTCACCCCGGGAAGTTAATTAAATACCATTTGGAGGCATTTAATGTTCGAGCAAAAACGGCTGATTTTCGACAAAAGAGATAACACCCCCCCATTACGTCATGCTTCAGAAATGTGGAAAATGGTCCATTTTCAAATGTTTTATTTTTGAACGTCAGTTCACATTTGTAGGTGGATCATCAGTGTTAGAGCTAAAATTAGCATGTTTAAAGTGATTTTCATGCTTCCAGGGGCTCGGGAAGTTAATTAAATACCATTTGGAGGCATTTAATGTTCGAGCAAAAACGGCTGATTTTCGACAAAAGAGATAACACCCCCCCATTACGTCATGCTTCAGAAATGTGGAAAATGGTCCGTTTTCAAATGTTTTATTTTTGAACGTCAGTTCACATTTGTAGGTGGATCATCAGTGTTAGAGCTAAAATTAGCATGTTTAAAGTGATTTTCATGCTTCCAGGGGCTCGGGAAGTTAATTAAATACCATTTGGAGGCATTTAATGTTCGAGCAAAAACGGCTGATTTTCGACAAAAGAGATAACACCCCCCCATTACGTCATGCTTCAGAAATGTGGAAAATGGTCCGTTTTCAAATGTTTTATTTTTGAACGTCAGTTCACATTTGTAGGTGGATCATCAGTGTTAGAGCTAAAATTAGCATGTTTAAAGTGATTTTCATGCTTCCAGGGGCTCGGGAAGTTAATTAAATACCATTTGGAGGCATTTAATGTTCGAGCAAAAACGGCTGATTTTCGACAAAAGAGATAACACCCCCCCATTACGTCATGCTTCAGAAATGTGGAAAATGGTCAGTTTTCAAATGTTTTATTTTTGAACGTCAGTTCACATTTGTAGGTGGATCATCAGTGTTAGAGCTAAAATTAGCATGTTTAAAGTGATTTTCATGCTTCCAGGGGCTCGGGAAGTTAATTAAATACCATTTGGAGGCATTTAATGTTCGAGCAAAAACGGCTGATTTTCGACAAAAGAGATAACACCCCCCCATTACGTCATGCTTCAGAAATGTGGAAAATGGTCCGTTTTCAAATGTTTTATTTTTGAACGTCAGTTCACATTTGTAGGTGGATCATCAGTGTTAGAGCTAAAATTAGCATGTTTAAAGTGATTTTCATGCTTCCAGGGGCCCAAAACACAAGATTTATGGAATGGTTAAAAGTGCATGAAAATGGCCAATTTACTCACTCTGAGTTCTCAAAAAGGGTTTCTTCACCCCGGGAAGTTAATTAAATACCATTTGGAGGCATTTAATGTTCGAGCAAAAACTGCTGATTTTCGACAAAAGAGATAACACCCCCCCATTACGTCATGCTTCAGAAATGTGGAAAATGGTCCGTTTTCAAATGTTTTATTTTTGAACGTCAGTTCACATTTGTAGGTGGATCATCAGTGTTAGAGCTAAAATTAGCATGTTTAAAGTGATTTTCATGCTTCCAGGGGCCCAAAACACAAGATTTATGGAATGGTTAAAAGTGCATGAAAATGGCCAATTTACTCACTCTGAGTTCTCAAAAAGGGTTTCTTCACCCCGGGAAGTTAATTAAATACCATTTGGAGGCATTTAATGTTTGAGCAAAAACGGCTGATTTTCGACAAAAGAGATAACACCCCCCCATTACGTCATGCTTCAGAAATGTGGAAAATGGTCCGTTTTCAAATGTTTTATTTTTGAACGTCAGTTCACATTTGTAGGTGGATCATCAGTGTTAGAGCTAAAATTAGCATGTTTAAAGTGATTTTCATGCTTCCAGGGGCTCGGGAAGTTAATTAAATACCATTTGGAGGCATTTAATGTTCGAGCAAAAACGGCTGATTTTCGACAAAAGAGATAACACCCCCCCATTACGTCATGCTTCAGAAATGTGGAAAATGGTCCGTTTTCAAATGTTTTATTTTTGAACGTCAGTTCACATTTGTAGGTGGATCATCAGTGTTAGAGCTAAAATTAGCATGTTTAAAGTGATTTTCATGCTTCCAGGGGCTCGGGAAGTTAATTAAATACCATTTGGAGGCATTTAATGTTCGAGCAAAAACGGCTGATTTTCGACAAAAGAGATAACACCCCCCCATTACGTCATGCTTCAGAAATGTGGAAAATGGTCCGTTTTCAAATGTTTTATTTTTGAACGTCAGTTCACATTTGTAGGTGGATCATCAGTGTTAGAGCTAAAATTAGCATGTTTAAAGTGATTTTCATGCTTCCAGGGGCCCAAAACACAAGATTTATGGAATGGTTAAAAGTGCATGAAAATGGCCAATTTACTCACTCTGAGTTCTCAAAAAGGGTTTCTTCACCCCGGGAAGTTAATTAAATACCATTTGGAGGCATTTAATGTTCGAGCAAAAACGGCTGATTTTCGACAAAAGAGATAACACCCCCCCATTACGTCATGCTTCAGAAATGTGGAAAATGGTCCGTTTTCAAATGTTTTATTTTTGAACGTCAGTTCACATTTGTAGGTGGATCATCAGTGTTAGAGCTAAAATTAGCATGTTTAAAGTGATTTTCATGCTTCCAGGGGCTCGGGAAGTTAATTAAATACCATTTGGAGGCATTTAATGTTCGAGCAAAAACGGCTGATTTTCGACAAAAGAGATAACACCCCCCCATTACGTCATGCTTCAGAAATGTGGAAAATGGTCCGTTTTCAAATGTTTTATTTTTGAACGTCAGTTCACATTTGTAGGTGGATCATCAGTGTTAGAGCTAAAATTAGCATGTTTAAAGTGATTTTCATGCTTCCAGGGGCCCAAAACACAAGATTTATGGAAGGGTTAAAAGTGCATGAAAATGGCCAATTTACTCACTCTGAGTTCTCAAAAAGGGTTTCTTCACCCCGGGAAGTTAATTAAATACCATTTGGAGGCATTTAATGTTCGAGCAAAAACGGCTGATTTTCGACAAAAGAGATAACACCCCCCCATTACGTCATGCTTCAGAAATGTGGAAAATGGTCCGTTTTCAAATGTTTTATTTTTGAACGTCAGTTCACATTTGTAGGTGGATCATCAGTGTTAGAGCTAAAATTAGCATGTTTAAAGTGATTTTCATGCTTCCAGGGGCTCGGGAAGTTAATTAAATACCATTTGGAGGCATTTAATGTTCGAGCAAAAACGGCTGATTTTCGACAAAAGAGATAACACCCCCCCATTACGTCATGCTTCAGAAATGTGGAAAATGGTCCGTTTTCAAATGTTTTATTTTTGAACGTCAGTTCACATTTGTAGGTGGATCATCAGTGTTAGAGCTAAAATTAGCATGTTTAAAGTGATTTTCATGCTTCCAGGGGCTCGGGAAGTTAATTAAATACCATTTGGAGGCATTTAATGTTCGAGCAAAAACGGCTGATTTTCGACAAAAGAGATAACACCCCCCCATTACGTCATGCTTCAGAAATGTGGAAAATGGTCCGTTTTCAAATGTTTTATTTTTGAACGTCAGTTCACATTTGTAGGTGGATCATCAGTGTTAGAGCTAAAATTAGCATGTTTAAAGTGATTTTCATGCTTCCAGGGGCTCGGGAAGTTAATTAAATACCATTTGGAGGCATTTAATGTTCGAGCAAAAACGGCTGATTTTCGACAAAAGAGATAACACCCCCCCATTACGTCATGCTTCAGAAATGTGGAAAATGGTCCGTTTTCAAATGTTTTATTTTTGAACGTCAGTTCACATTTGTAGGTGGATCATCAGTGTTAGAGCTAAAATTAGCATGTTTAAAGTGATTTTCATGCTTCCAGGGGCTCGGGAAGTTAATTAAATACCATTTGGAGGCATTTAATGTTCGAGCAAAAACGGCTGATTTTCGACAAAAGAGATAACACCCCCCCATTACGTCATGCTTCAGAAATGTGGAAAATGGTCCGTTTTCAAATGTTTTATTTTTGAACGTCAGTTCACATTTGTAGGTGGATCATCAGTGTTAGAGCTAAAATTAGCATGTTTAAAGTGATTTTCATGCTTCCAGGGGCCCAAAACACAAGATTTATGGAATGGTTAAAAGTGCATGAAAATGGCCAATTTACTCACTCTGAGTTCTCAAAAAGGGTTTCTTCACCCCGGGAAGTTAATTAAATACCATTTGGAGGCATTTAATGTTCGAGCAAAAACGGCTGATTTTCGACAAAAGAGATAACACCCCCCCCATTACGTCATGCTTCAGAAATGTGGAAAATGGTCCGTTTTCAAATGTTTTATTTTTGAACGTCAGTTCACATTTGTAGGTGGATCATCAGTGTTAGAGCTAAAATTAGCATGTTTAAAGTGATTTTCATGCTTCCAGGGGCTCGGGAAGTTAATTAAATACCATTTGGAGGCATTTAATGTTCGAGCAAAAACGGCTGATTTTCGACAAAAGAGATAACACCCCCCCATTACGTCATGCTTCAGAAATGTGGAAAATGGTCCGTTTTCAAATGTTTTATTTTTGAACGTCAGTTCACATTTGTAGGTGGATCATCAGTGTTAGAGCTAAAATTAGCATGTTTAAAGTTATTTTCATGCTTCCAGGGGCTCGGGAAGTTAATTAAATACCATTTGGAGGCATTTAATGTTCGAGCAAAAACGGCTGATTTTCGACAAAAGAGATAACACCCCCCCATTACGTCATGCTTCAGAAATGTGGAAAATGGTCCGTTTTCAAATGTTTTATTTTTGAACGTCAGTTCACATTTGTAGGTGGATCATCAGTGTTAGAGCTAAAATTAGCATGTTTAAAGTGATTTTCATGCTTCCAGGGGCCCAAAACACAAGATTTATGGAATGGTTAAAAGTGCATGAAAATGGCCAATTTACTCACTCTGAGTTCTCAAAAAGGGTTTCTTCACCCCGGAAAGTTAATTAAATACCATTTGGAGGCATTTAATGTTCGAGCAAAAACGGCTGATTTTCGACAAAAGAGATAACACCCCCCCATTACGTCATGCTTCAGAAATGTGGAAAATGGTCCGTTTTCAAATGTTTTATTTTTGAACGTCAGTTCACATTTGTAGGTGGATCATCAGTGTTAGAGCTAAAATTAGCATGTTTAAAGTGATTTTCATGCTTCCAGGGGCTCGGGAAGTTAATTAAATACCATTTGGAGGCATTTAATGTTCGAGCAAAAACGGCTGATTTTCGACAAAAGAGATAACACCCCCCCATTACGTCATGCTTCAGAAATGTGGAAAATGGTCCGTTTTCAAATGTTTTATTTTTGAACGTCAGTTCACATTTGTAGGTGGATCATCAGTGTTAGAGCTAAAATTAGCATGTTTAAAGTGATTTTCATGCTTCCAGGGGCCCAAAACACAAGATTTATGGAATGGTTAAAAGTGCATGAAAATGGCCAATTTACTCACTCTGAGTTCTCAAAAAGGGTTTCTTCACCCCGGGAAGTTAATTAAATACCATTTGGAGGCATTTAATGTTCGAGCAAAAACTGCTGATTTTCGACAAAAGAGATAACACCCCCCCATTACGTCATGCTTCAGAAATGTGGAAAATGGTCCGTTTTCAAATGTTTTATTTTT
This sequence comes from Lissotriton vulgaris, assembly GCF_964263255.1. NCBI lineage: Eukaryota > Metazoa > Chordata > Amphibia > Caudata > Salamandridae > Lissotriton > Lissotriton vulgaris. Next base: position 20,754 of record NW_028243327.1, on the reverse strand, counting down.
GAACGTCAGTTCACATTTGTAGGTGGATCATCAGTGTTAGAGCTAAAATTAGCATGTTTAAAGTGATTTTCATGCTTCCAGGGGCCCAAAACACAAGATTTATGGAATGGTTAAAAGTGCATGAAAATGGCCAATTTACTCACTCTGAGTTCTCAAAAAGGGTTTCTTCACCCCGGGAAGTTAATTAAATACCATTTGGAGGCATTTAATGTTCGAGCAAAAACGGCTGATTTTCGACAAAAGAGATAACACCCCCCCATTACGTCATGCTTCAGAAATGTGGAAAATGGTCCGTTTTCAAATGTTTTATTTTTGAACGTCAGTTCACATTTGTAGGTGGATCATCAGTGTTAGAGCTAAAATTAGCATGTTTAAAGTGATTTTCATGCTTCCAGGGGCTCGGGAAGTTAATTAAATACCATTTGGAGGCATTTAATGTTCGAGCAAAAACGGCTGATTTTCGACAAAAGAGATAACACCCCCCCATTACGTCATGCTTCAGAAATGTGGAAAATGGTCCGTTTTCAAATGTTTTATTTTTGAACGTCAGTTCACATTTGTAGGTGGATCATCAGTGTTAGAGCTAAAATTAGCATGTTTAAAGTGATTTTCATGCTTCCAGGGGCCCAAAACACAAGATTTATGGAATGGTTAAAAGTGCATGAAAATGGCCAATTTACTCACTCTGAGTTCTCAAAAAGGGTTTCTTCACCCCGGGAAGTTAATTAAATACCATTTGGAGGCATTTAATGTTCGAGCAAAAACGGCTGATTTTCGACAAAAGAGATAACACCCCCCCATTACGTCATGCTTCAGAAATGTGGAAAATGGTCCGTTTTCAAATGTTTTATTTTTGAACGTCAGTTCACATTTGTAGGTGGATCATCAGTGTTAGAGCTAAAATTAGCATGTTTAAAGTGATTTTCATGCTTCCAGGGGCTCGGGAAGTTAATTAAATACCATTTGGAGGCATTTAATGTTCGAGCAAAAACGGCTGATTTTCGACAAAAGAGATAACACCCCCCCATTACGTCATGCTTCAGAAATGTGGAAAATGGTCCGTTTTCAAATGTTTTATTTTTGAACGTCAGTTCACATTTGTAGGTGGATCATCAGTGTTAGAGCTAAAATTAGCATGTTTAAAGTGATTTTCATGCTTCCAGGGGCTCGGGAAGTTAATTAAATACCATTTGGAGGCATTTAATGTTCGAGCAAAAACGGCTGATTTTCGACAAAAGAGATAACACCCCCCCATTACGTCATGCTTCAGAAATGTGGAAAATGGTCCGTTTTCAAATGTTTTATTTTTGAACGTCAGTTCACATTTGTAGGTGGATCATCAGTGTTAGAGCTAAAATTAGCATGTTTAAAGTGATTTTCATGCTTCCAGGGGCCCAAAACACAAGATTTATGGAATGGTTAAAAGTGCATGAAAATGGCCAATTTACTCACTCTGAGTTCTCAAAAAGGGTTTCTTCACCCCGGGAAGTTAATTAAATACCATTTGGAGGCATTTAATGTTCGAGCAAAAACGGCTGATTTTCGACAAAAGAGATAACACCCCCCCATTACGTCATGCTTCAGAAATGTGGAAAATGGTCCGTTTTCAAATGTTTTATTTTTGAACGTCAGTTCACATTTGTAGGTGGATCATCAGTGTTAGAGCTAAAATTAGCATGTTTAAAGTGATTTTCATGCTTCCAGGGGCTCGGGAAGTTAATTAAATACCATTTGGAGGCATTTAATGTTCGAGCAAAAACGGCTGATTTTCGACAAAAGAGATAACACCCCCCCATTACGTCATGCTTCAGAAATGTGGAAAATGGTCCGTTTTCAAATGTTTTATTTTTGAACGTCAGTTCACATTTGTAGGTGGATCATCAGTGTTAGAGCTAAAATTAGCATGTTTAAAGTGATTTTCATGCTTCCAGGGGCCCAAAACACAAGATTTATGGAATGGTTAAAAGTGCATGAAAATGGCCAATTTACTCACTCTGAGTTCTCAAAAAGGGTTTCTTCACCCCGGGAAGTTAATTAAATACCATTTGGAGGCATTTAATGTTCGAGCAAAAATGGCTGATTTTCGACAAAAGAGATAACACCCCCCCATTACGTCATGCTTCAGAAATGTGGAAAATGGTCCGTTTTCAAATGTTTTATTTTTGAACGTCAGTTCACATTTGTAGGTGGATCATCAGTGTTAGAGCTAAAATTAGCATGTTTAAAGTGATTTTCATGCTTCCAGGGGCTCGGGAAGTTAATTAAATACCATTTGGAGGCATTTAATGTTCGAGCAAAAACGGCTGATTTTCGACAAAAGAGATAACACCCCCCCATTACGTCATGCTTCAGAAATGTGGAAAATGGTCCGTTTTCAAATGTTTTATTTTTGAACGTCAGTTCACATTTGTAGGTGGATCATCAGTGTTAGAGCTAAAATTAGCATGTTTAAAGTGATTTTCATGCTTCCAGGGGCCCAAAACACAAGATTTATGGAATGGTTAAAAGTGCATGAAAATGGCCAATTTACTCACTCTGAGTTCTCAAAAGGGTTTCTTCACCCCGGGAAGTTAATTAAATACCATTTGGAGGCATTTAATGTTCGAGCAAAAACGGCTGATTTTCGACAAAAGAGATAACACCCCCCCATTACGTCATGCTTCAGAAATGTGGAAAATGGTCCATTTTCAAATGTTTTATTTTTGAACGTCAGTTCACATTTGTAGGTGGATCATCAGTGTTAGAGCTAAAATTAGCATGTTTAAAGTGATTTTCATGCTTCCAGGGGCTCGGGAAGTTAATTAAATACCATTTGGAGGCATTTAATGTTCGAGCAAAAACGGCTGATTTTCGACAAAAGAGATAACACCCCCCCATTACGTCATGCTTCAGAAATGTGGAAAATGGTCCGTTTTCAAATGTTTTATTTTTGAACGTCAGTTCACATTTGTAGGTGGATCATCAGTGTTAGAGCTAAAATTAGCATGTTTAAAGTGATTTTCATGCTTCCAGGGGCTCGGGAAGTTAATTAAATACCATTTGGAGGCATTTAATGTTCGAGCAAAAACGGCTGATTTTCGACAAAAGAGATAACACCCCCCCATTACGTCATGCTTCAGAAATGTGGAAAATGGTCCGTTTTCAAATGTTTTATTTTTGAACGTCAGTTCACATTTGTAGGTGGATCATCAGTGTTAGAGCTAAAATTAGCATGTTTAAAGTGATTTTCATGCTTCCAGGGGCTCGGGAAGTTAATTAAATACCATTTGGAGGCATTTAATGTTCGAGCAAAAACGGCTGATTTTCGACAAAAGAGATAACACCCCCCCATTACGTCATGCTTCAGAAATGTGGAAAATGGTCAGTTTTCAAATGTTTTATTTTTGAACGTCAGTTCACATTTGTAGGTGGATCATCAGTGTTAGAGCTAAAATTAGCATGTTTAAAGTGATTTTCATGCTTCCAGGGGCTCGGGAAGTTAATTAAATACCATTTGGAGGCATTTAATGTTCGAGCAAAAACGGCTGATTTTCGACAAAAGAGATAACACCCCCCCATTACGTCATGCTTCAGAAATGTGGAAAATGGTCCGTTTTCAAATGTTTTATTTTTGAACGTCAGTTCACATTTGTAGGTGGATCATCAGTGTTAGAGCTAAAATTAGCATGTTTAAAGTGATTTTCATGCTTCCAGGGGCCCAAAACACAAGATTTATGGAATGGTTAAAAGTGCATGAAAATGGCCAATTTACTCACTCTGAGTTCTCAAAAAGGGTTTCTTCACCCCGGGAAGTTAATTAAATACCATTTGGAGGCATTTAATGTTCGAGCAAAAACTGCTGATTTTCGACAAAAGAGATAACACCCCCCCATTACGTCATGCTTCAGAAATGTGGAAAATGGTCCGTTTTCAAATGTTTTATTTTTGAACGTCAGTTCACATTTGTAGGTGGATCATCAGTGTTAGAGCTAAAATTAGCATGTTTAAAGTGATTTTCATGCTTCCAGGGGCCCAAAACACAAGATTTATGGAATGGTTAAAAGTGCATGAAAATGGCCAATTTACTCACTCTGAGTTCTCAAAAAGGGTTTCTTCACCCCGGGAAGTTAATTAAATACCATTTGGAGGCATTTAATGTTTGAGCAAAAACGGCTGATTTTCGACAAAAGAGATAACACCCCCCCATTACGTCATGCTTCAGAAATGTGGAAAATGGTCCGTTTTCAAATGTTTTATTTTTGAACGTCAGTTCACATTTGTAGGTGGATCATCAGTGTTAGAGCTAAAATTAGCATGTTTAAAGTGATTTTCATGCTTCCAGGGGCTCGGGAAGTTAATTAAATACCATTTGGAGGCATTTAATGTTCGAGCAAAAACGGCTGATTTTCGACAAAAGAGATAACACCCCCCCATTACGTCATGCTTCAGAAATGTGGAAAATGGTCCGTTTTCAAATGTTTTATTTTTGAACGTCAGTTCACATTTGTAGGTGGATCATCAGTGTTAGAGCTAAAATTAGCATGTTTAAAGTGATTTTCATGCTTCCAGGGGCTCGGGAAGTTAATTAAATACCATTTGGAGGCATTTAATGTTCGAGCAAAAACGGCTGATTTTCGACAAAAGAGATAACACCCCCCCATTACGTCATGCTTCAGAAATGTGGAAAATGGTCCGTTTTCAAATGTTTTATTTTTGAACGTCAGTTCACATTTGTAGGTGGATCATCAGTGTTAGAGCTAAAATTAGCATGTTTAAAGTGATTTTCATGCTTCCAGGGGCCCAAAACACAAGATTTATGGAATGGTTAAAAGTGCATGAAAATGGCCAATTTACTCACTCTGAGTTCTCAAAAAGGGTTTCTTCACCCCGGGAAGTTAATTAAATACCATTTGGAGGCATTTAATGTTCGAGCAAAAACGGCTGATTTTCGACAAAAGAGATAACACCCCCCCATTACGTCATGCTTCAGAAATGTGGAAAATGGTCCGTTTTCAAATGTTTTATTTTTGAACGTCAGTTCACATTTGTAGGTGGATCATCAGTGTTAGAGCTAAAATTAGCATGTTTAAAGTGATTTTCATGCTTCCAGGGGCTCGGGAAGTTAATTAAATACCATTTGGAGGCATTTAATGTTCGAGCAAAAACGGCTGATTTTCGACAAAAGAGATAACACCCCCCCATTACGTCATGCTTCAGAAATGTGGAAAATGGTCCGTTTTCAAATGTTTTATTTTTGAACGTCAGTTCACATTTGTAGGTGGATCATCAGTGTTAGAGCTAAAATTAGCATGTTTAAAGTGATTTTCATGCTTCCAGGGGCCCAAAACACAAGATTTATGGAAGGGTTAAAAGTGCATGAAAATGGCCAATTTACTCACTCTGAGTTCTCAAAAAGGGTTTCTTCACCCCGGGAAGTTAATTAAATACCATTTGGAGGCATTTAATGTTCGAGCAAAAACGGCTGATTTTCGACAAAAGAGATAACACCCCCCCATTACGTCATGCTTCAGAAATGTGGAAAATGGTCCGTTTTCAAATGTTTTATTTTTGAACGTCAGTTCACATTTGTAGGTGGATCATCAGTGTTAGAGCTAAAATTAGCATGTTTAAAGTGATTTTCATGCTTCCAGGGGCTCGGGAAGTTAATTAGATACCATTTGGAGGCATTTAATGTTCGAGCAAAAACGGCTGATTTTCGACAAAAGAGATAACACCCCCCCATTACGTCATGCTTCAGAAATGTGGAAAATGGTCCGTTTTCAAATGTTTTATTTTTGAACGTCAGTTCACATTTGTAGGTGGATCATCAGTGTTAGAGCTAAAATTAGCATGTTTAAAGTGATTTTCATGCTTCCAGGGGCTCGGGAAGTTAATTAAATACCATTTGGAGGCATTTAATGTTCGAGCAAAAACGGCTGATTTTCGACAAAAGAGATAACACCCCCCCATTACGTCATGCTTCAGAAATGTGGAAAATGGTCCGTTTTCAAATGTTTTATTTTTGAACGTCAGTTCACATTTGTAGGTGGATCATCAGTGTTAGAGCTAAAATTAGCATGTTTAAAGTGATTTTCATGCTTCCAGGGGCTCGGGAAGTTAATTAAATACCATTTGGAGGCATTTAATGTTCGAGCAAAAACGGCTGATTATCGACAAAAGAGATAACACCCCCCCATTACGTCATGCTTCAGAAATGTGGAAAATGGTCCGTTTTCAAATGTTTTATTTTTGAACGTCAGTTCACATTTGTAGGTGGATCATCAGTGTTAGAGCTAAAATTAGCATGTTTAAAGTGATTTTCATGCTTCCAGGGGCTCGGGAAGTTAATTAAATACCATTTGGAGGCATTTAATGTTCGAGCAAAAACGGCTGATTTTCGACAAAAGAGATAACACCCCCCCATTACGTCATGCTTCAGAAATGTGGAAAATGGTCCGTTTTCAAATGTTTTATTTTTGAACGTCAGTTCACATTTGTAGGTGGATCATCAGTGTTAGAGCTAAAATTAGCATGTTTAAAGTGATTTTCATGCTTCCAGGGGCCCAAAACACAAGATTTATGGAATGGTTAAAAGTGCATGAAAATGGCCAATTTACTCACTCTGAGTTCTCAAAAAGGGTTTCTTCACCCCGGGAAGTTAATTAAATACCATTTGGAGGCATTTAATGTTCGAGCAAAAACGGCTGATTTTCGACAAAAGAGATAACACCCCCCCCATTACGTCATGCTTCAGAAATGTGGAAAATGGTCCGTTTTCAAATGTTTTATTTTTGAACGTCAGTTCACATTTGTAGGTGGATCATCAGTGTTAGAGCTAAAATTAGCATGTTTAAAGTGATTTTCATGCTTCCAGGGGCTCGGGAAGTTAATTAAATACCATTTGGAGGCATTTAATGTTCGAGCAAAAACGGCTGATTTTCGACAAAAGAGATAACACCCCCCCATTACGTCATGCTTCAGAAATGTGGAAAATGGTCCGTTTTCAAATGTTTTATTTTTGAACGTCAGTTCACATTTGTAGGTGGATCATCAGTGTTAGAGCTAAAATTAGCATGTTTAAAGTTATTTTCATGCTTCCAGGGGCTCGGGAAGTTAATTAAATACCATTTGGAGGCATTTAATGTTCGAGCAAAAACGGCTGATTATCGACAAAAGAGATAACACCCCCCCATTACGTCATGCTTCAGAAATGTGGAAAATGGTCCGTTTTCAAATGTTTTATTTTTGAACGTCAGTTCACATTTGTAGGTGGATCATCAGTGTTAGAGCTAAAATTAGCATGTTTAAAGTGATTTTCATGCTTCCAGGGGCCCAAAACACAAGATTTATGGAATGGTTAAAAGTGCATGAAAATGGCCAATTTACTCACTCTGAGTTCTCAAAAAGGGTTTCTTCACCCCGGAAAGTTAATTAAATACCATTTGGAGGCATTTAATGTTCGAGCAAAAACGGCTGATTTTCGACAAAAGAGATAACACCCCCCCATTACGTCATGCTTCAGAAATGTGGAAAATGGTCCGTTTTCAAATGTTTTATTTTTGAACGTCAGTTCACATTTGTAGGTGGATCATCAGTGTTAGAGCTAAAATTAGCATGTTTAAAGTGATTTTCATGCTTCCAGGGGCTCGGGAAGTTAATTAAATACCATTTGGAGGCATTTAATGTTCGAGCAAAAACGGCTGATTTTCGACAAAAGAGATAACACCCCCCCATTACGTCATGCTTCAGAAATGTGGAAAATGGTCCGTTTTCAAATGTTTTATTTTTGAACGTCAGTTCACATTTGTAGGTGGATCATCAGTGTTAGAGCTAAAATTAGCATGTTTAAAGTGATTTTCATGCTTCCAGGGGCCCAAAACACAAGATTTATGGAATGGTTAAAAGTGCATGAAAATGGCCAATTTACTCACTCTGAGTTCTCAAAAAGGGTTTCTTCACCCCGGGAAGTTAATTAAATACCATTTGGAGGCATTTAATGTTCGAGCAAAAATGGCTGATTTTCGACAAAAGAGATAACACCCCCCCATTACGTCATGCTTCAGAAATGTGGAAAATGGTCCGTTTTCAAATGTTTTATTTTTGAACGTCAGTTCACATTTGTAGGTGGATCATCAGTGTTAGAGCTAAAATTAGCATGTTTAAAGTGATTTTCATGCTTCCAGGGGCTCGGGAAGTTAATTAAATACCATTTGGAGGCATTTAATGTTCGAGCAAAAACGGCTGATTTTCGACAAAAGAGATAACACCCCCCCATTACGTCATGCTTCAGAAATGTGGAAAATGGTCCGTTTTCAAATGTTTTATTTTTGAACGTCAGTTCACATTTGTAGGTGGATCATCAGTGTTAGAGCTAAAATTAGCATGTTTAAAGTGATTTTCATGCTTCCAGGGGCCCAAAACACAAGATTTATGGAATGGTTAAAAGTGCATGAAAATGGCCAATTTACTCACTCTGAGTTCTCAAAAGGGTTTCTTCACCCCGGGAAGTTAATTAAATACCATTTGGAGGCATTTAATGTTCGAGCAAAAACGGCTGATTTTCGACAAAAGAGATAACACCCCCCCATTACGTCATGCTTCAGAAATGTGGAAAATGGTCCGTTTTCAAATGTTTTATTTTTGAACGTCAGTTCACATTTGTAGGTGGATCATCAGTGTTAGAGCTAAAATTAGCATGTTTAAAGTGATTTTCATGCTTCCAGGGGCTCGGGAAGTTAATTAAATACCATTTGGAGGCATTTAATGTTCGAGCAAAAACGGCTGATTTTCGACAAAAGAGATAACACCCCCCCATTACGTCATGCTTCAGAAATGTGGAAAATGGTCCGTTTTCAAATGTTTTATTTTTGAACGTCAGTTCACATTTGTAGGTGGATCATCAGTGTTAGAGCTAAAATTAGCATGTTTAAAGTGATTTTCATGCTTCCAGGGGCTCGGGAAGTTAATTAAATACCATTTGGAGGCATTTAATGTTCGAGCAAAAACGGCTGATTTTCGACAAAAGAGATAACACCCCCCCATTACGTCATGCTTCAGAAATGTGGAAAATGGTCCGTTTTCAAATGTTTTATTTTTGAACGTCAGTTCACATTTGTAGGTGGATCATCAGTGTTAGAGCTAAAATTAGCATGTTTAAAGTGATTTTCATGCTTCCAGGGGCTCGGGAAGTTAATTAAATACCATTTGGAGGCATTTAATGTTCGAGCAAAAACGGCTGATTTTCGACAAAAGAGATAACACCCCCCCATTACGTCATGCTTCAGAAATGTGGAAAATGGTCCGTTTTCAAATGTTTTATTTTTGAACGTCAGTTCACATTTGTAGGTGGATCATCAGTGTTAGAGCTAAAATTAGCATGTTTAAAGTGATTTTCATGCTTCCAGGGGCTCGGGAAGTTAATTAAATACCATTTGGAGGCATTTAATGTTCGAGCAAAAACGGCTGATTTTCGACAAAAGAGATAACACCCCCCCATTACGTCATGCTTCTGAAATGTGGAAAATGGTCCGTTTTCAAATGTTTTATTTTTGAACGTCAGTTCACATTTGTAGGTGGATCATCAGTGTTAGAGCTAAAATTAGCATGTTTAAAGTGATTTTCATGCTTCCAGGGGCCCAAAACACAAGATTTATGGAATGGTTAAAAGTGCATGAAAATGGCCAATTTACTCACTCTGAGTTCTCAAAAAGGGTTTCTTCACCCCGGGAAGTTAATTAAATACCATTTGGAGGCATTTAATGTTCGAGCAAAAACGGCTGATTTTCGACAAAAGAGATAACACCCCCCCATTACGTCATGCTTCAGAAATGTGGAAAATGGTCAGTTTTCAAATGTTTTATTTTTGAACGTCAGTTCACATTTGTAGGTGGATCATCAGTGTTAGAGCTAAAATTAGCATGTTTAAAGTGATTTTCATGCTTCCAGGGGCTCGGGAAGTTAATTAAATACCATTTGGAGGCATTTAATGTTCGAGCAAAAACGGCTGATTTTCGACAAAAGAGATAACACCCCCCCATTACGTCATGCTTCAGAAATGTGGAAAATGGTCCGTTTTCAAATGTTTTATTTTTGAACGTCAGTTCACATTTGTAGGTGGATCATCAGTGTTAGAGCTAAAATTAGCATGTTTAAAGTGATTTTCATGCTTCCAGGGGCCCAAAACACAAGATTTATGGAATGGTTAAAAGTGCATGAAAATGGCCAATTTACTCACTCTGAGTTCTCAAAAAGGGTTTCTTCACCCCGGGAAGTTAATTAAATACCATTTGGAGGCATTTAATGTTCGAGCAAAAACTGCTGATTTTCGACAAAAGAGATAACACCCCCCCATTACGTCATGCTTCAGAAATGTGGAAAATGGTCCGTTTTCAAATGTTTTATTTTTGAACGTCAGTTCACATTTGTAGGTGGATCATCAGTGTTAGAGCTAAAATTAGCATGTTTAAAGTGATTTTCATGCTTCCAGGGGCCCAAAACACAAGATTTATGGAATGGTTAAAAGTGCATGAAAATGGCCAATTTACTCACTCTGAGTTCTCAAAAAGGGTTTCTTCACCCCGGGAAGTTAATTAAATACCATTTGGAGGCATTTAATGTTCGAGCAAAAACGGCTGATTTTCGACAAAAGAGATAACACCCCCCCATTACGTCATGCTTCAGAAATGTGGAAAATGGTCCGTTTTCAAATGTTTTATTTTTGAACGTCAGTTCACATTTGTAGGTGGATCATCAGTGTTAGAGCTAAAATTAGCATGTTTAAAGTGATTTTCATGCTTCCAGGGGCCCAAAACACAAGATTTATGGAATGGTTAAAAGTGCATGAAAATGGCCAATTTACTCACTCTGAGTTCTCAAAAAGGGTTTCTTCACCCCGGGAAGTTAATTAAATACCATTTGGAGGCATTTAATGTTCGAGCAAAAACGGCTGATTTTCGACAAAAGAGATAACACCCCCCCATTACGTCATGCTTCAGAAATGTGGAAAATGGTCCGTTTTCAAATGTTTTATTTTTGAACGTCAGTTCACATTTGTAGGTGGATCATCAGTGTTAGAGCTAAAATTAGCATGTTTAAAGTGATTTTCATGCTTCCAGGGGCTCGGGAAGTTAATTAAATACCATTTGGAGGCATTTAATGTTCGAGCAAAAACGGCTGATTTTCGACAAAAGAGATAACACCCCCCCATTACGTCATGCTTCAGAAATGTGGAAAATGGTCCGTTTTCAAATGTTTTATTTTTGAACGTCAGTTCACATTTGTAGGTGGATCATCAGTGTTAGAGCTAAAATTAGCATGTTTAAAGTGATTTTCATGCTTCCAGGGGCTCGGGAAGTTAATTAAATACCATTTGGAGGCATTTAATGTTCGAGCAAAAACGGCTGATTTTCGACAAAAGAGATAACACCCCCCCATTACGTCATGCTTCAGAAATGTGGAAAATGGTCCGTTTTCAAATGTTTTATTTTTGAACGTCAGTTCACATTTGTAGGTGGATCATCAGTGTTAGAGCTAAAATTAGCATGTTTAAAGTGATTTTCATGCTTCCAGGGGCCCAAAACACAAGATTTATGGAATGGTTAAAAGTGCATGAAAATGGCCAATTTACTCACTCTGAGTTCTCAAAAAGGGTTTCTTCACCCCGGGAAGTTAATTAAATACCATTTGGAGGCATTTAATGTTCGAGCAAAAACGGCTGATTTTCGACAAAAGAGATAACACCCCCCCATTACGTCATGCTTCAGAAATGTGGAAAATGGTCCGTTTTCAAATGTTTTATTTTTGAACGTCAGTTCACATTTGTAGGTGGATCATCAGTGTTAGAGCTAAAATTAGCATGTTTAAAGTGATTTTCATGCTTCCAGGGGCTCGGGAAGTTAATTAAATACCATTTGGAGGCATTTAATGTTCGAGCAAAAACGGCTGATTTTCGACAAAAGAGATAACACCCCCCCATTACGTCATGCTTCAGAAATGTGGAAAATGGTCCGTTTTCAAATGTTTTATTTTTGAACGTCAGTTCACATTTGTAGGTGGATCATCAGTGTTAGAGCTAAAATTAGCATGTTTAAAGTGATTTTCATGCTTCCAGGGGCCCAAAACACAAGATTTATGGAATGGTTAAAAGTGCATGAAAATGGCCAATTTACTCACTCTGAGTTCTCAAAAAGGGTTTCTTCACCCCGGGAAGTTAATTAAATACCATTTGGAGGCATTTAATGTTCGAGCAAAAATGGCTGATTTTCGACAAAAGAGATAACACCCCCCCATTACGTCATGCTTCAGAAATGTGGAAAATGGTCCGTTTTCAAATGTTTTATTTTTGAACGTCAGTTCACATTTGTAGGTGGATCATCAGTGTTAGAGCTAAAATTAGCATGTTTAAAGTGATTTTCATGCTTCCAGGGGCTCGGGAAGTTAATTAAATACCATTTGGAGGCATTTAATGTTCGAGCAAAAACGGCTGATTTTCGACAAAAGAGATAACACCCCCCCATTACGTCATGCTTCAGAAATGTGGAAAATGGTCCGTTTTCAAATGTTTTATTTTTGAACGTCAGTTCACATTTGTAGGTGGATCATCAGTGTTAGAGCTAAAATTAGCATGTTTAAAGTGATTTTCATGCTTCCAGGGGCCCAAAACACAAGATTTATGGAATGGTTAAAAGTGCATGAAAATGGCCAATTTACTCACTCTGAGTTCTCAAAAGGGTTTCTTCACCCCGGGAAGTTAATTAAATACCATTTGGAGGCATTTAATGTTCGAGCAAAAACGGCTGATTTTCGACAAAAGAGATAACACCCCCCCATTACGTCATGCTTCAGAAATGTGGAAAATGGTCCATTTTCAAATGTTTTATTTTTGAACGTCAGTTCACATTTGTAGGTGGATCATCAGTGTTAGAGCTAAAATTAGCATGTTTAAAGTGATTTTCATGCTTCCAGGGGCTCGGGAAGTTAATTAAATACCATTTGGAGGCATTTAATGTTCGAGCAAAAACGGCTGATTTTCGACAAAAGAGATAACACCCCCCCATTACGTCATGCTTCAGAAATGTGGAAAATGGTCCGTTTTCAAATGTTTTATTTTTGAACGTCAGTTCACATTTGTAGGTGGATCATCAGTGTTAGAGCTAAAATTAGCATGTTTAAAGTGATTTTCATGCTTCCAGGGGCTCGGGAAGTTAATTAAATACCATTTGGAGGCATTTAATGTTCGAGCAAAAACGGCTGATTTTCGACAAAAGAGATAACACCCCCCCATTACGTCATGCTTCAGAAATGTGGAAAATGGTCCGTTTTCAAATGTTTTATTTTTGAACGTCAGTTCACATTTGTAGGTGGATCATCAGTGTTAGAGCTAAAATTAGCATGTTTAAAGTGATTTTCATGCTTCCAGGGGCTCGGGAAGTTAATTAAATACCATTTGGAGGCATTTAATGTTCGAGCAAAAACGGCTGATTTTCGACAAAAGAGATAACACCCCCCCATTACGTCATGCTTCAGAAATGTGGAAAATGGTCAGTTTTCAAATGTTTTATTTTTGAACGTCAGTTCACATTTGTAGGTGGATCATCAGTGTTAGAGCTAAAATTAGCATGTTTAAAGTGATTTTCATGCTTCCAGGGGCTCGGGAAGTTAATTAAATACCATTTGGAGGCATTTAATGTTCGAGCAAAAACGGCTGATTTTCGACAAAAGAGATAACACCCCCCCATTACGTCATGCTTCAGAAATGTGGAAAATGGTCCGTTTTCAAATGTTTTATTTTTGAACGTCAGTTCACATTTGTAGGTGGATCATCAGTGTTAGAGCTAAAATTAGCATGTTTAAAGTGATTTTCATGCTTCCAGGGGCCCAAAACACAAGATTTATGGAATGGTTAAAAGTGCATGAAAATGGCCAATTTACTCACTCTGAGTTCTCAAAAAGGGTTTCTTCACCCCGGGAAGTTAATTAAATACCATTTGGAGGCATTTAATGTTCGAGCAAAAACTGCTGATTTTCGACAAAAGAGATAACACCCCCCCATTACGTCATGCTTCAGAAATGTGGAAAATGGTCCGTTTTCAAATGTTTTATTTTTGAACGTCAGTTCACATTTGTAGGTGGATCATCAGTGTTAGAGCTAAAATTAGCATGTTTAAAGTGATTTTCATGCTTCCAGGGGCCCAAAACACAAAATTTATGGAATGGTTAAAAGTGCATGAAAATGGCCAATTTACTCACTCTGAGTTCTCAAAAAGGGTTTCTTCACCCCGGGAAGTTAATTAAATACCATTTGGAGGCATTTAATGTTTGAGCAAAAACGGCTGATTTTCGACAAAAGAGATAACACCCCCCCATTACGTCATGCTTCAGAAATGTGGAAAATGGTCCGTTTTCAAATGTTTTATTTTTGAACGTCAGTTCACATTTGTAGGTGGATCATCAGTGTTAGAGCTAAAATTAGCATGTTTAAAGTGATTTTCATGCTTCCAGGGGCTCGGGAAGTTAATTAAATACCATTTGGAGGCATTTAATGTTCGAGCAAAACGGCTGATTTTCGACAAAAGAGATAACACCCCCCCATTACGTCATGGTTCAGAAATGTGGAAAATGGTCCGTTTTCAAATGTTTTATTTTTGAACGTCAGTTCACATTTGTAGGTGGATCATCAGTGTTAGAGCTAAAATTAGCATGTTTAAAGTGATTTTCATGCTTCCAGGGGCTCGGGAAGTTAATTAAATACCATTTGGAGGCATTTAATGTTCGAGCAAAAACGGCTGATTTTCGACAAAAGAGATAACACCCCCCCATTACGTCATGCTTCAGAAATGTGGAAAATGGTCCGTTTTCAAATGTTTTATTTTTGAACGTCAGTTCACATTTGTAGGTGGATCATCAGTGTTAGAGCTAAAATTAGCATGTTTAAAGTGATTTTCATGCTTCCAGGGGCTCGGGAAGTTAATTAAATACCATTTGGAGGCATTTAATGTTCGAGCAAAAACGGCTGATTTTCGACAAAAGAGATAACACCCCCCCATTACGTCATGCTTCAGAAATGTGGAAAATGGTCCGTTTTCAAATGTTTTATTTTTGAACGTCAGTTCACATTTGTAGGTGGATCATCAGTGTTAGAGCTAAAATTAGCATGTTTAAAGTGATTTTCATGCTTCCAGGGCCCAAAACACAAGATTTATGGAATGGTTAAAAGTGCATGAAAATGGCCAATTTACTCACTCTGAGTTCTCAAAAAGGGTTTCTTCACCCCGGGAAGTTAATTAAATACCATTTGGAGGCATTTAATGTTCGAGCAAAAACGGCTGATTTTCGACAAAAGAGATAACACCCCCCCATTACGTCATGCTTCAGAAATGTGGAAAATGGTCCGTTTTCAAATGTTTTATTTTTGAACGTCAGTTCACATTTGTAGGTGGATCATCAGTGTTAGAGCTAAAATTAGCATGTTTAAAGTGATTTTCATGCTTCCAGGGGCTCGGGAAGTTAATTAAATACCATTTGGAGGCATTTAATGTTCGAGCAAAAACGGCTGATTTTCGACAAAAGAGATAACACCCCCCCATTACGTCATGCTTCAGAAATGTGGAAAATGGTCCGTTTTCAAATGTTTTATTTTTGAACGTCAGTTCACATTTGTAGGTGGATCATCAGTGTTAGAGCTAAAATTAGCATGTTTAAAGTGATTTTCATGCTTCCAGGGGCCCAAAACACAAGATTTATGGAAGGGTTAAAAGTGCATGAAAATGGCCAATTTACTCACTCTGAGTTCTCAAAAAGGGTTTCTTCACCCCGGGAAGTTAATTAAATACCATTTGGAGGCATTTAATGTTCGAGCAAAAACGGCTGATTTTCGACAAAAGAGATAACACCCCCCCATTACGTCATGCTTCAGAAATGTGGAAAATGGTCCGTTTTCAAATGTTTTATTTTTGAACGTCAGTTCACATTTGTAGGTGGATCATCAGTGTTAGAGCTAAAATTAGCATGTTTAAAGTGATTTTCATGCTTCCAGGGGCTCGGGAAGTTAATTAAATACCATTTGGAGGCATTTAATGTTCGAGCAAAAACGGCTGATTTTCGACAAAAGAGATAACACCCCCCCATTACGTCATGCTTCAGAAATGTGGAAAATGGTCCGTTTTCAAATGTTTTATTTTTGAACGTCAGTTCACATTTGTAGGTGGATCATCAGTGTTAGAGCTAAAATTAGCATGTTTAAAGTGATTTTCATGCTTCCAGGGGCCCAAAACACAAGATTTATGGAATGGTTAAAAGTGCATGAAAATGGCCAATTTACTCACTCTGAGTTCTCAAAAAGGGTTTCTTCACCCCGGGAAGTTAATTAAATACCATTTGGAGGCATTTAATGTTCGAGCAAAAACGGCTGATTTTCGACAAAAGAGATAACACCCCCCCATTACGTCATGCTTCAGAAATGTGGAAAATGGTCCGTTTTCAAATGTTTTATTTTTGAACGTCAGTTCACATTTGTAGGTGGATCATCAGTGTTAGAGCTAAAATTAGCATGTTTAAAGTGATTTTCATGCTTCCAGGGGCTCGGGAAGTTAATTAAATACCATTTGGAGGCATTTAATGTTCGAGCAAAAACGGCTGATTTTCGACAAAAGAGATAACACCCCCCCATTACGTCATGCTTCAGAAATGTGGAAAATGGTCCGTTTTCAAATGTTTTATTTTTGAACGTCAGTTCACATTTGTAGGTGGATCATCAGTGTTAGAGCTAAAATTAGCATGTTTAAAGTGATTTTCATGCTTCCAGGGGCTCGGGAAGTTAATTAAATACCATTTGGAGGCATTTAATGTTCGAGCAAAAACGGCTGATTTTCGACAAAAGAGATAACACCCCCCCATTACGTCATGCTTCAGAAATGTGGAAAATGGTCCGTTTTCAAATGTTTTATTTTTGAACGTCAGTTCACATTTGTAGGTGGATCATCAGTGTTAGAGCTAAAATTAGCATGTTTAAAGTGATTTTCATGCTTCCAGGGGCTCGGGAAGTTAATTAAATACCATTTGGAGGCATTTAATGTTCGAGCAAAAACGGCTGATTTTCGACAAAAGAGATAACACCCCCCCATTACGTCATGCTTCAGAAATGTGGAAAATGGTCCGTTTTCAAATGTTTTATTTTTGAACGTCAGTTCACATTTGTAGGTGGATCATCAGTGTTAGAGCTAAAATTAGCATGTTTAAAGTGATTTTCATGCTTCCAGGGGCTCGGGAAGTTAATTAAATACCATTTGGAGGCATTTAATGTTCGAGCAAAAACGGCTGATTTTCGACAAAAGAGATAACACCCCCCCATTACGTCATGCTTCAGAAATGTGGAAAATGGTCCGTTTTCAAATGTTTTATTTTTGAACGTCAGTTCACATTTGTAGGTGGATCATCAGTGTTAGAGCTAAAATTAGCATGTTTAAAGTGATTTTCATGCTTCCAGGGGCCCAAAACACAAGATTTATGGAATGGTTAAAAGTGCATGAAAATGGCCAATTTACTCACTCTGAGTTCTCAAAAAGGGTTTCTTCACCCCGGGAAGTTAATTAAATACCATTTGGAGGCATTTAATGTTCGAGCAAAAACGGCTGATTTTCGACAAAAGAGATAACACCCCCCCATTACGTCATGCTTCAGAAATGTGGAAAATGGTCCGTTTTCAAATGTTTTATTTTTGAACGTCAGTTCACATTTGTAGGTGGATCATCAGTGTTAGAGCTAAAATTAGCATGTTTAAAGTGATTTTCATGCTTCCAGGGGCTCGGGAAGTTAATTAAATACCATTTGGAGGCATTTAATGTTCGAGCAAAAACGGCTGATTTTCGACAAAAGAGATAACACCCCCCCATTACGTCATGCTTCAGAAATGTGGAAAATGGTCCGTTTTCAAATGTTTTATTTTTGAACGTCAGTTCACATTTGTAGGTGGATCATCAGTGTTAGAGCTAAAATTAGCATGTTTAAAGTGATTTTCATGCTTCCAGGGGCTCGGGAAGTTAATTAAATACCATTTGGAGGCATTTAATGTTCGAGCAAAAACGGCTGATTTTCGACAAAAGAGATAACACCCCCCCATTACGTCATGCTTCAGAAATGTGGAAAATGGTCCGTTTTCAAATGTTTTATTTTTGAACGTCAGTTCACATTTGTAGGTGGATCATCAGTGTTAGAGCTAAAATTAGCATGTTTAAAGTGATTTTCATGCTTCCAGGGGCTCGGGAAGTTAATTAAATACCATTTGGAGGCATTTAATGTTCGAGCAAAAACGGCTGATTTTCGACAAAAGAGATAACACCCCCCCATTACGTCATGCTTCAGAAATGTGGAAAATGGTCCGTTTTCAAATGTTTTATTTTTGAACGTCAGTTCACATTTGTAGGTGGATCATCAGTGTTAGAGCTAAAATTAGCATGTTTAAAGTGATTTTCATGCTTCCAGGGGCTCAAGAAGTTAATTAAATACCATTTGGAGGCATTTAATGTTCGAGCAAAAACGGCTGATTTTCGACAAAAGAGATAACACCCCCCCATTACGTCATGCTTCAGAAATGTGGAAAATGGTCCGTTTTCAAATGTTTTATTTTTGAACGTCAGTTCACATTTGTAGGTGGATCATCAGTGTTAGAGCTAAAATTAGCATGTTTAAAGTGATTTTCATGCTTCCAGGGGCTCGGGAAGTTAATTAAATACCATTTGGAGGCATTTAATGTTCGAGCAAAAACGGCTGATTTTCGACAAAAGAGATAACACCCCCCCATTACGTCATGCTTCAGAAATGTGGAAAATGGTCCGTTTTCAAATGTTTTATTTTTGAACGTCAGTTCACATTTGTAGGTGGATCATCAGTGTTAGAGCTAAAATTAGCATGTTTAAAGTGATTTTCATGCTTCCAGGGGCCCAAAACACAAGATTTATGGAATGGTTAAAAGTGCATGAAAATGGCCAATTTACTCACTCTGAGTTCTCAAAAAGGGTTTCTTCACCCCGGGAAGTTAATTAAATACCATTTGGAGGCATTTAATGTTCGAGCAAAAACGGCTGATTTTCGACAAAAGAGATAACACCCCCCCATTACGTCATGCTTCAGAAATGTGGAAAATGGTCCGTTTTCAAATGTTTTATTTTTGAACGTCAGTTCACATTTGTAGGTGGATCATCAGTGTTAGAGCTAAAATTAGCATGTTTAAAGTGATTTTCATGCTTCCAGGGGCTCGGGAAGTTAATTAAATACCATTTGGAGGCATTTAATGTTCGAGCAAAAACGGCTGATTTTCGACAAAAGAGATAACACCCCCCATTACGTCATGCTTCAGAAATGTGGAAAATGGTCCGTTTTCAAATGTTTTATTTTTGAACGTCAGTTCACATTTGTAGGTGGATCATCAGTGTTAGAGCTAAAATTAGCATGTTTAAAGTGATTTTCATGCTTCCAGGGGCTCGGGAAGTTAATTAAATACCATTTGGAGGCATTTAATGTTCGAGCAAAAACGGCTGATTTTCGACAAAAGAGATAACACCCCCCCATTACGTCATGCTTCAGAAATGTGGAAAATGGTCCGTTTTCAAATGTTTTATTTTTGAACGTCAGTTCACATTTGTAGGTGGATCATCAGTGTTAGAGCTAAAATTAGCATGTTTAAAGTGATTTTCATGCTTCCAGGGGCTCGGGAAGTTAATTAAATACCATTTGGAGGCATTTAATGTTCGAGCAAAAACGGCTGATTTTCGACAAAAGAGATAACACCCCCCCATTACGTCATGCTTCAGAAATGTGGAAAATGGTCCGTTTTCAAATGTTTTATTTTTGAACGTCAGTTCACATTTGTAGGTGGATCATCAGTGTTAGAGCTAAAATTAGCATGTTTAAAGTGATTTTCATGCTTCCAGGGGCCCAAAACACAAGATTTATGGAATGGTTAAAAGTGCATGAAAATGGCCAATTTACTCACTCTGAGTTCTCAAAAAGGGTTTCTTCACCCCGGGAAGTTAATTAAATACCATTTGGAGGCATTTAATGTTCGAGCAAAAACGGCTGATTTTCGACAAAAGAGATAACACCCCCCCATTACGTCATGCTTCAGAAATGTGGAAAATGGTCCGTTTTCAAATGTTTTATTTTTGAACGTCAGTTCACATTTGTAGGTGGATCATCAGTGTTAGAGCTAAAATTAGCATGTTTAAAGTGATTTTTATGCTTCCAGGGGCTCGGGAAGTTAATTAAATACCATTTGGAGGCATTTAATGTTCGAGCAAAAACGGCTGATTTTCGACAAAAGAGATAACACCCCCCCATTACGTCATGCTTCAGAAATGTGGAAAATGGTCCGTTTTCAAATGTTTTATTTTTGAACGTCAGTTCACATTTGTAGGTGGATCATCAGTGTTAGAGCTAAAATTAGCATGTTTAAAGTGATTTTCATGCTTCCAGGGGCCCAAAACACAAGATTTATGGAATGGTTAAAAGTGCATGAAAATGGCCAATTTACTCACTCTGAGTTCTCAAAAAGGGTTTCTTCACCCCGGGAAGTTAATTAAATACCATTTGGAGGCATTTAATGTTAGAGCAAAAACGGCTGATTTTCGACAAAAGAGATAACACCCCCCATTACGTCATGCTTCAGAAATGTGGAAAATGGTCCGTTTTCAAATGTTTTATTTTTGAACGTCAGTTCACATTTGTAGGTGGATCATCAGTGTTAGAGCTAAAATTAGCATGTTTAAAGTGATTTTCATGCTT
>NW_028243326.1:0-67628 GCF_964263255.1 Lissotriton vulgaris | reverse complement strand
ATGCTTCCAGGGGCTCGGGAAGTTAATTAAATACCATTTGGAGGCATTTAATGTTCGAGCAAAAACGGCTGATTTTCGACAAAAGAGATAACACCCCCCCATTACGTCATGCTTCAGAAATGTGGAAAATGGTCCGTTTTCAAATGTTTTATTTTTGAACGTCAGTTCACATTTGTAGGTGGATCATCAGTGTTAGAGCTAAAATTAGCATGTTTAAAGTGATTTTCATGCTTCCAGGGGCTCGGGAAGTTAATTAAATACCATTTGGAGGCATTTAATGTTCGAGCAAAAACGGCTGATTTTCGACAAAAGAGATAACACCCCCCCATTACGTCATGCTTCAGAAATGTGGAAAATGGTCCGTTTTCAAATGTTTTATTTTTGAACGTCAGTTCACATTTGTAGGTGGATCATCAGTGTTAGAGCTAAAATTAGCATGTTTAAAGTGATTTTCATGCTTCCAGGGGCTCGGGAAGTTAATTAAATACCATTTGGAGGCATTTAATGTTCGAGCAAAAACGGCTGATTTTCGACAAAAGAGATAACACCCCCCCATTACGTCATGCTTCAGAAATGTGGAAAATGGTCCGTTTTCAAATGTTTTATTTTTGAACGTCAGTTCACATTTGTAGGTGGATCATCAGTGTTAGAGCTAAAATTAGCATGTTTAAAGTGATTTTCATGCTTCCAGGGGCCCAAAACACAAGATTTATGGAATGGTTAAAAGTGCATGAAAATGGCCAATTTACTCACTCTGAGTTCTCAAAAAGGGTTTCTTCACCCCGGGAAGTTAATTAAATACCATTTGGAGGCATTTAATGTTCGAGCAAAAACGGCTGATTTTCGACAAAAGAGATAACACCCCCCCATTACGTCATGCTTCAGAAATGTGGAAAATGGTCCGTTTTCAAATGTTTTATTTTTGAACGTCAGTTCACATTTGTAGGTGGATCATCAGTGTTAGAGCTAAAATTAGCATGTTTAAAGTGATTTTCATGCTTCCAGGGGCTCGGGAAGTTAATTAAATACCATTTGGAGGCATTTAATGTTCGAGCAAAAACGGCTGATTTTCGACAAAAGAGATAACACCCCCCCATTACGTCATGCTTTAGAAATGTGGAAAATGGTCCGTTTTCAAATGTTTTATTTTTGAACGTCAGTTCACATTTGTAGGTGGATCATCAGTGTTAGAGCTAAAATTAGCATGTTTAAAGTGATTTTCATGCTTCCAGGGGCTCGGGAAGTTAATTAAATGCCATTTGGAGGCATTTAATGTTCGAGCAAAAACGGCTGATTTTCGACAAAAGAGATAACACCCCCCCATTACGTCATGCTTCAGAAATGTGGAAAATGGTCCGTTTTCAAATGTTTTATTTTTGAACGTCAGTTCACATTTGTAGGTGGATCATCAGTGTTAGAGCTAAAATTAGCATGTTTAAAGTGATTTTCATGCTTCCAGGGGCTCGGGAAGTTAATTAAATACCATTTGGAGGCATTTAATGTTCGAGCAAATACGGCTGATTTTCGACAAAAGAGATAACACCCCCCCATTACGTCATGCTTCAGAAATGTGGAAAATGGTCCATTTTCAAATGTTTTATTTTTGAACGTCAGTTCACATTTGTAGGTGGATCATCAGTGTTAGAGCTAAAATTAGCATGTTTAAAGTGATTTTCATGCTTCCAGGGGCTCGGGAAGTTAATTAAATACCATTTGGAGGCATTTAATGTTCGAGCAAAAACGGCTGATTTTCGACAAAAGAGATAACACCCCCCCATTACGTCATGCTTCAGAAATGTGGAAAATGGTCCGTTTTCAAATGTTTTATTTTTGAACGTCAGTTCACATTTGTAGGTGGATCATCAGTGTTAGAGCTAAAATTAGCATGTTTAAAGTGATTTTCATGCTTCCAGGGGCCCAAAACACAAGATTTATGGAATGGTTAAAAGTGCATGAAAATGGCCAATTTACTCACTCTGAGTTCTCAAAAAGGGTTTCTTCACCCCGGGAAGTTAATTAAATACCATTTGGAGGCATTTAATGTTCGAGCAAAAACGGCTGATTTTCGACAAAAGAGATAACACCCCCCCATTACGTCATGCTTCAGAAATGTGGAAAATGGTCCGTTTTCAAATGTTTTATTTTTGAACGTCAGTTCACATTTGTAGGTGGATCATCAGTGTTAGAGCTAAAATTAGCATGTTTAAAGTGATTTTCATGCTTCCAGGGGCCCAAAACACAAGATTTATGGAATGGTTAAAAGTGCATGAAAATGGCCAATTTACTCACTCTGAGTTCTCAAAAAGGGTTTCTTCACCCCGGGAAGTTAATTAAATACCATTTGGAGGCATTTAATGTTCGAGCAAAAACGGCTGATTTTCGACAAAAGAGATAACACCCCCCCCATTACGTCATGCTTCAGAAATGTGGAAAATGGTCCGTTTTCAAATGTTTTATTTTTGAACGTCAGTTCACATTTGTAGGTGGATCATCAGTGTTAGAGCTAAAATTAGCATGTTTAAAGTGATTTTCATGCTTCCAGGGGCTTGGGAAGTTAATTAAATACCATTTGGAGGCATTTAATGTTCGAGCAAAAACGGCTGATTTTCGACAAAAGAGATAACACCCCCCCATTACGTCATGCTTCAGAAATGTGGAAAATGGTCCGTTTTCAAATGTTTTATTTTTGAACGTCAGTTCACATTTGTAGGTGGATCATCAGTGTTAGAGCTAAAATTAGCATGTTTAAAGTGATTTTCATGCTTCCAGGGGCCCAAAACACAAGATTTATGGAATGGTTAAAAGTGCATGAAAATGGCCAATTTACTCACTCTGAGTTCTCAAAAAGGGTTTCTTCACCCCGGGAATGTAATTAAATACCATTTGGAGGCATTTAATGTTCGAGCAAAAACGGCTGATTTTCGACAAAAGAGATAACACCCCCCCATTACGTCATGCTTCAGAAATGTGGAAAATGGTCCGTTTTCAAATGTTTTATTTTTGAACGTCAGTTCACATTTGTAGGTGGATCATCAGTGTTAGAGCTAAAATTAGCATGTTTAAAGTGATTTTCATGCTTCCAGGGGCTCGGGAAGTTAATTAAATACCATTTGGAGGCATTTAATGTTCGAGCAAAAACGGCTGATTTTCGACAAAAGAGATAACACCCCCCCCATTACGTCATGCTTCAGAAATGTGGAAAATGGTCCGTTTTCAAATGTTTTATTTTTGAACGTCAGTTCACAT
This sequence comes from Lissotriton vulgaris, assembly GCF_964263255.1. Taxonomy (NCBI): domain Eukaryota; kingdom Metazoa; phylum Chordata; class Amphibia; order Caudata; family Salamandridae; genus Lissotriton; species Lissotriton vulgaris. The sequence continues at coordinate 64,382 of NW_028243326.1, read as the reverse complement.
TTGTAGGTGGATCATCAGTGTTAGAGCTAAAATTAGCATGTTTAAAGTGATTTTCATGCTTCCAGGGGCTCGGGAAGTTAATTAAATACCATTTGGAGGCATTTAATGTTCGAGCAAAAACGGCTGATTTTCGACAAAAGAGATAACACCCCCCCATTACGTCATGCTTCAGAAATGTGGAAAATGGTCCGTTTTCAAATGTTTTATTTTTGAACGTCAGTTCACATTTGTAGGTGGATCATCAGTGTTAGAGCTAAAATTAGCATGTTTAAAGTGATTTTCATGCTTCCAGGGGCTCGGGAAGTTAATTAAATACCATTTGGAGGCATTTAATGTTCGAGCAAAAACGGCTGATTTTCGACAAAAGAGATAACACCCCCCCATTACGTCATGCTTCAGAAATGTGGAAAATGGTCCGTTTTCAAATGTTTTATTTTTGAACGTCAGTTCACATTTGTAGGTGGATCATCAGTGTTAGAGCTAAAATTAGCATGTTTAAAGTGATTTTCATGCTTCCAGGGGCCCAAAACACAAGATTTATGGAATGGTTAAAAGTGCATGAAAATGGCCAATTTACTCACTCTGAGTTCTCAAAAAGGGTTTCTTCACCCCGGGAAGTTAATTAAATACCATTTGGAGGCATTTAATGTTCGAGCAAAAACGGCTGATTTTCGACAAAAGAGATAACACCCCCCCCATTACGTCATGCTTCAGAAATGTGGAAAATGGTCCGTTTTCAAATGTTTTATTTTTGAACGTCAGTTCACATTTGTAGGTGGATCATCAGTGTTAGAGCTAAAACTAGCATGTTTAAAGTGATTTTCATGCTTCCAGGGGCTCGGGAAGTTAATTAAATACCATTTGGAGGCATTTAATGTTCGAGCAAAAACGGCTGATTTTCGACAAAAGAGATAACACCCCCCCATTACGTCATGCTTCAGAAATGTGGAAAATGGTCCGTTTTCAAATGTTTTATTTTTGAACGTCAGTTCACATTTGTAGGTGGATCATCAGTGTTAGAGCTAAAATTAGCATGTTTAAAGTGATTTTCATGCTTCCAGGGGCCCAAAACACAAGATTTATGGAATGGTTAAAAGTGCATGAAAATGGCCAATTTACTCACTCTGAGTTCTCAAAAAGGGTTTCTTCACCCCGGGAAGTTAATTAAATACCATTTGGAGGCATTTAATGTTCGAGCAAAAACGGCTGATTTTCGACAAAAGAGATAACACCCCCCCATTACGTCATGCTTCAGAAATGTGGAAAATGGTCCGTTTTCAAATGTTTTATTTTTGAACGTCAGTTCACATTTGTAGGTGGATCATCAGTGTTAGAGCTAAAATTAGCATGTTTAAAGTGATTTTCATGCTTCCAGGGGCCCAAAACACAAGATTTATGGAATGGTTAAAAGTGCATGAAAATGGCCAATTTACTCACTCTGAGTTCTCAAAAAGGGTTTCTTCACCCCGGGAAGTTAATTAAATACCATTTGGAGGCATTTAATGTTCGAGCAAAAACGGCTGATTTTCGACAAAAGAGATAACACCCCCCCATTACGTCATGCTTCAGAAATGTGGAAAATGGTCCGTTTTCAAATGTTTTATTTTTGAACGTCAGTTCACATTTGTAGGTGGATCATCAGTGTTAGAGCTAAAATTAGCATGTTTAAAGTGATTTTCATGCTTCCAGGGGCTCGGGAAGTTAATTAAATACCATTTGGAGGCATTTAATGTTCGAGCAAAAACGGCTGATTTTCGACAAAAGAGATAACACCCCCCCATTACGTCATGCTTCAGAAATGTGGAAAATGGTCCGTTTTCAAATGTTTTATTTTTGAACGTCAGTTCACATTTGTAGGTGGATCATCAGTGTTAGAGCTAAAATTAGCATGTTTAAAGTGATTTTCATGCTTCCAGGGGCCCAAAACACAAGATTTATGGAATGGTTAAAAGTGCATGAAAATGGCCAATTTACTCACTCTGAGTTCTCAAAAAGGGTTTCTTCACCCCGGGAAGTTAATTAAATACCATTTGGAGGCATTTAATGTTCGAGCAAAAACGGCTGATTTTCGACAAAAGAGATAACACCCCCCCATTACGTCATGCTTCAGAAATGTGGAAAATGGTCCGTTTTCAAATGTTTTATTTTTGAACGTCAGTTCACATTTGTAGGTGGATCATCAGTGTTAGAGCTAAAATTAGCATGTTTAAAGTGATTTTCATGCTTCCAGGGGCTCGGGAAGTTAATTAAATACCATTTGGAGGCATTTAATGTTCGAGCAAAAACGGCTGATTTTCGACAAAAGAGATAACACCCCCCCATTACGTCATGCTTCAGAAATGTGGAAAATGGTCCGTTTTCAAATGTTTTATTTTTGAACGTCAGTTCACATTTGTAGGTGGATCATCAGTGTTAGAGCTAAAATTAGCATGTTTAAAGTGATTTTCATGCTTCCAGGGGCTCGGGAAGTTAATTAAATACCATTTGGAGGCATTTAATGTTCGAGCAAAAACGGCTGATTTTCGACAAAAGAGATAACACCCCCCCATTACGTCATGCTTCAGAAATGTGGAAAATGGTCCGTTTTCAAATGTTTTATTTTTGAACGTCAGTTCACATTTGTAGGTGGATCATCAGTGTTAGAGCTAAAATTAGCATGTTTAAAGTGATTTTCATGCTTCCAGGGGCTCGGGAAGTTAATTAAATACCATTTGGAGGCATTTAATGTTCGAGCAAAAACGGCTGATTTTCGACAAAAGAGATAACACCCCCCCATTACGTCATGCTTCAGAAATGTGGAAAATGGTCCGTTTTCAAATGTTTTATTTTTGAACGTCAGTTCACATTTGTAGGTGGATCATCAGTGTTAGAGCTAAAATTAGCATGTTTAAAGTGATTTTCATGCTTCCAGGGGCTCGGGAAGTTAATTAAATACCATTTGGAGGCATTTAATGTTCGAGCAAAAACGGCTGATTTTCGACAAAAGAGATAACACCCCCCCATTACGTCATGCTTCAGAAATGTGGAAAATGGTCCGTTTTCAAATGTTTTATTTTTGAACGTCAGTTCACATTTGTAGGTGGATCATCAGTGTTAGAGCTAAAATTAGCATGTTTAAAGTGATTTTCATGCTTCCAGGGGCTCGGGAAGTTAATTAAATACCATTTGGAGGCATTTAATGTTCGAGCAAAAACGGCTGATTTTCGACAAAAGAGATAACACCCCCCCATTACGTCATGCTTCAGAAATGTGGAAAATGGTCCGTTTTCAAATGTTTTATTTTTGAACGTCAGTTCACATTTGTAGGTGGATCATCAGTGTTAGAGCTAAAATTAGCATGTTTAAAGTGATTTTCATGCTTCCAGGGGCCCAAAACACAAGATTTATGGAATGGTTAAAAGTGCATGAAAATGGCCAATTTACTCACTCTGAGTTCTCAAAAAGGGTTTCTTCACCCCGGGAAGTTAATTAAATACCATTTGGAGGCATTTAATGTTCGAGCAAAAACGGCTGATTTTCGACAAAAGAGATAACACCCCCCCATTACGTCATGCTTCAGAAATGTGGAAAATGGTCCGTTTTCAAATGTTTTATTTTTGAACGTCAGTTCACATTTGTAGGTGGATCATCAGTGTTAGAGCTAAAATTAGCATGTTTAAAGTGATTTTCATGCTTCCAGGGGCTCGGGAAGTTAATTAAATACCATTTGGAGGCATTTAATGTTCGAGCAAAAACGGCTGATTTTCGACAAAAGAGATAACACCCCCCCATTACGTCATGCTTTAGAAATGTGGAAAATGGTCCGTTTTCAAATGTTTTATTTTTGAACGTCAGTTCACATTTGTAGGTGGATCATCAGTGTTAGAGCTAAAATTAGCATGTTTAAAGTGATTTTCATGCTTCCAGGGGCTCGGGAAGTTAATTAAATGCCATTTGGAGGCATTTAATGTTCGAGCAAAAACGGCTGATTTTCGACAAAAGAGATAACACCCCCCCATTACGTCATGCTTCAGAAATGTGGAAAATGGTCCGTTTTCAAATGTTTTATTTTTGAACGTCAGTTCACATTTGTAGGTGGATCATCAGTGTTAGAGCTAAAATTAGCATGTTTAAAGTGATTTTCATGCTTCCAGGGGCTCGGGAAGTTAATTAAATACCATTTGGAGGCATTTAATGTTCGAGCAAATACGGCTGATTTTCGACAAAAGAGATAACACCCCCCCATTACGTCATGCTTCAGAAATGTGGAAAATGGTCCATTTTCAAATGTTTTATTTTTGAACGTCAGTTCACATTTGTAGGTGGATCATCAGTGTTAGAGCTAAAATTAGCATGTTTAAAGTGATTTTCATGCTTCCAGGGGCTCGGGAAGTTAATTAAATACCATTTGGAGGCATTTAATGTTCGAGCAAAAACGGCTGATTTTCGACAAAAGAGATAACACCCCCCCATTACGTCATGCTTCAGAAATGTGGAAAATGGTCCGTTTTCAAATGTTTTATTTTTGAACGTCAGTTCACATTTGTAGGTGGATCATCAGTGTTAGAGCTAAAATTAGCATGTTTAAAGTGATTTTCATGCTTCCAGGGGCCCAAAACACAAGATTTATGGAATGGTTAAAAGTGCATGAAAATGGCCAATTTACTCACTCTGAGTTCTCAAAAAGGGTTTCTTCACCCCGGGAAGTTAATTAAATACCATTTGGAGGCATTTAATGTTCGAGCAAAAACGGCTGATTTTCGACAAAAGAGATAACACCCCCCCATTACGTCATGCTTCAGAAATGTGGAAAATGGTCCGTTTTCAAATGTTTTATTTTTGAACGTCAGTTCACATTTGTAGGTGGATCATCAGTGTTAGAGCTAAAATTAGCATGTTTAAAGTGATTTTCATGCTTCCAGGGGCCCAAAACACAAGATTTATGGAATGGTTAAAAGTGCATGAAAATGGCCAATTTACTCACTCTGAGTTCTCAAAAAGGGTTTCTTCACCCCGGGAAGTTAATTAAATACCATTTGGAGGCATTTAATGTTCGAGCAAAAACGGCTGATTTTCGACAAAAGAGATAACACCCCCCCATTACGTCATGCTTCAGAAATGTGGAAAATGGTCCGTTTTCAAATGTTTTATTTTTGAACGTCAGTTCACATTTGTAGGTGGATCATCAGTGTTAGAGCTAAAATTAGCATGTTTAAAGTGATTTTCATGCTTCCAGGGGCTTGGGAAGTTAATTAAATACCATTTGGAGGCATTTAATGTTCGAGCAAAAACGGCTGATTTTCGACAAAAGAGATAACACCCCCCCATTACGTCATGCTTCAGAAATGTGGAAAATGGTCCGTTTTCAAATGTTTTATTTTTGAACGTCAGTTCACATTTGTAGGTGGATCATCAGTGTTAGAGCTAAAATTAGCATGTTTAAAGTGATTTTCATGCTTCCAGGGGCCCAAAACACAAGATTTATGGAATGGTTAAAAGTGCATGAAAATGGCCAATTTACTCACTCTGAGTTCTCAAAAAGGGTTTCTTCACCCCGGGAATGTAATTAAATACCATTTGGAGGCATTTAATGTTCGAGCAAAAACGGCTGATTTTCGACAAAAGAGATAACACCCCCCCATTACGTCATGCTTCAGAAATGTGGAAAATGGTCCGTTTTCAAATGTTTTATTTTTGAACGTCAGTTCACATTTGTAGGTGGATCATCAGTGTTAGAGCTAAAATTAGCATGTTTAAAGTGATTTTCATGCTTCCAGGGGCTCGGGAAGTTAATTAAATACCATTTGGAGGCATTTAATGTTCGAGCAAAAACGGCTGATTTTCGACAAAAGAGATAACACCCCCCCCATTACGTCATGCTTCAGAAATGTGGAAAATGGACATTTGAAAACGGACCATTTTCCGAACGTCAGTTCACATTTGTAGGTGGATCATCAGTGTTAGAGCTAAAATTAGCATGTTTAAAGTGATTTTCATGCTTCCAGGGGCTCGGGAAGTTAATTAAATACCATTTGGAGGCATTTAATGTTCGAGCAAAAACGGCTGATTTTCGACAAAAGAGATAACACCCCCCCATTACGTCATGCTTCAGAAATGTGGAAAATGGTCCGTTTTCAAATGTTTTATTTTTGAACGTCAGTTCACATTTGTAGGTGGATCATCAGTGTTAGAGCTAAAATTAGCATGTTTAAAGTGATTTTCATGCTTCCAGGGGCTCGGGAAGTTAATTAAATACCATTTGGAGGCATTTAATGTTCGAGCAAAAACGGCTGATTTTCGACAAAAGAGATAACACCCCCCCATTACGTCATGCTTCAGAAATGTGGAAAATGGTCCGTTTTCAAATGTTTTATTTTTGAACGTCAGTTCACATTTGTAGGTGGATCATCAGTGTTAGAGCTAAAATTAGCATGTTTAAAGTGATTTTCATGCTTCCAGGGGCCCAAAACACAAGATTTATGGAATGGTTAAAAGTGCATGAAAATGGCCAATTTACTCACTCTGAGTTCTCAAAAAGGGTTTCTTCACCCCGGGAAGTTAATTAAATACCATTTGGAGGCATTTAATGTTCGAGCAAAAACGGCTGATTTTCGACAAAAGAGATAACACCCCCCCCATTACGTCATGCTTCAGAAATGTGGAAAATGGTCCGTTTTCAAATGTTTTATTTTTGAACGTCAGTTCACATTTGTAGGTGGATCATCAGTGTTAGAGCTAAAACTAGCATGTTTAAAGTGATTTTCATGCTTCCAGGGGCTCGGGAAGTTAATTAAATACCATTTGGAGGCATTTAATGTTCGAGCAAAAACGGCTGATTTTCGACAAAAGAGATAACACCCCCCCATTACGTCATGCTTCAGAAATGTGGAAAATGGTCCGTTTTCAAATGTTTTATTTTTGAACGTCAGTTCACATTTGTAGGTGGATCATCAGTGTTAGAGCTAAAATTAGCATGTTTAAAGTGATTTTCATGCTTCCAGGGGCCCAAAACACAAGATTTATGGAATGGTTAAAAGTGCATGAAAATGGCCAATTTACTCACTCTGAGTTCTCAAAAAGGGTTTCTTCACCCCGGGAAGTTAATTAAATACCATTTGGAGGCATTTAATGTTCGAGCAAAAACGGCTGATTTTCGACAAAAGAGATAACACCCCCCCATTACGTCATGCTTCAGAAATGTGGAAAATGGTCCGTTTTCAAATGTTTTATTTTTGAACGTCAGTTCACATTTGTAGGTGGATCATCAGTGTTAGAGCTAAAATTAGCATGTTTAAAGTGATTTTCATGCTTCCAGGGGCCCAAAACACAAGATTTATGGAATGGTTAAAAGTGCATGAAAATGGCCAATTTACTCACTCTGAGTTCTCAAAAAGGGTTTCTTCACCCCGGGAAGTTAATTAAATACCATTTGGAGGCATTTAATGTTCGAGCAAAAACGGCTGATTTTCGACAAAAGAGATAACACCCCCCCATTACGTCATGCTTCAGAAATGTGGAAAATGGTCCGTTTTCAAATGTTTTATTTTTGAACGTCAGTTCACATTTGTAGGTGGATCATCAGTGTTAGAGCTAAAATTAGCATGTTTAAAGTGATTTTCATGCTTCCAGGGGCTCGGGAAGTTAATTAAATACCATTTGGAGGCATTTAATGTTCGAGCAAAAACGGCTGATTTTCGACAAAAGAGATAACACCCCCCCATTACGTCATGCTTCAGAAATGTGGAAAATGGTCCGTTTTCAAATGTTTTATTTTTGAACGTCAGTTCACATTTGTAGGTGGATCATCAGTGTTAGAGCTAAAATTAGCATGTTTAAAGTGATTTTCATGCTTCCAGGGGCCCAAAACACAAGATTTATGGAATGGTTAAAAGTGCATGAAAATGGCCAATTTACTCACTCTGAGTTCTCAAAAAGGGTTTCTTCACCCCGGGAAGTTAATTAAATACCATTTGGAGGCATTTAATGTTCGAGCAAAAACGGCTGATTTTCGACAAAAGAGATAACACCCCCCCATTACGTCATGCTTCAGAAATGTGGAAAATGGTCCGTTTTCAAATGTTTTATTTTTGAACGTCAGTTCACATTTGTAGGTGGATCATCAGTGTTAGAGCTAAAATTAGCATGTTTAAAGTGATTTTCATGCTTCCAGGGGCTCGGGAAGTTAATTAAATACCATTTGGAGGCATTTAATGTTCGAGCAAAAACGGCTGATTTTCGACAAAAGAGATAACACCCCCCCATTACGTCATGCTTCAGAAATGTGGAAAATGGTCCGTTTTCAAATGTTTTATTTTTGAACGTCAGTTCACATTTGTAGGTGGATCATCAGTGTTAGAGCTAAAATTAGCATGTTTAAAGTGATTTTCATGCTTCCAGGGGCTCGGGAAGTTAATTAAATACCATTTGGAGGCATTTAATGTTCGAGCAAAAACGGCTGATTTTCGACAAAAGAGATAACACCCCCCCATTACGTCATGCTTCAGAAATGTGGAAAATGGTCCGTTTTCAAATGTTTTATTTTTGAACGTCAGTTCACATTTGTAGGTGGATCATCAGTGTTAGAGCTAAAATTAGCATGTTTAAAGTGATTTTCATGCTTCCAGGGGCTCGGGAAGTTAATTAAATACCATTTGGAGGCATTTAATGTTCGAGCAAAAACGGCTGATTTTCGACAAAAGAGATAACACCCCCCCATTACGTCATGCTTCAGAAATGTGGAAAATGGTCCGTTTTCAAATGTTTTATTTTTGAACGTCAGTTCACATTTGTAGGTGGATCATCAGTGTTAGAGCTAAAATTAGCATGTTTAAAGTGATTTTCATGCTTCCAGGGGCTCGGGAAGTTAATTAAATACCATTTGGAGGCATTTAATGTTCGAGCAAAAACGGCTGATTTTCGACAAAAGAGATAACACCCCCCCATTACGTCATGCTTCAGAAATGTGGAAAATGGTCCGTTTTCAAATGTTTTATTTTTGAACGTCAGTTCACATTTGTAGGTGGATCATCAGTGTTAGAGCTAAAATTAGCATGTTTAAAGTGATTTTCATGCTTCCAGGGGCTCGGGAAGTTAATTAAATACCATTTGGAGGCATTTAATGTTCGAGCAAAAACGGCTGATTTTCGACAAAAGAGATAACACCCCCCCATTACGTCATGCTTCAGAAATGTGGAAAATGGTCCGTTTTCAAATGTTTTATTTTTGAACGTCAGTTCACATTTGTAGGTGGATCATCAGTGTTAGAGCTAAAATTAGCATGTTTAAAGTGATTTTCATGCTTCCAGGGGCCCAAAACACAAGATTTATGGAATGGTTAAAAGTGCATGAAAATGGCCAATTTACTCACTCTGAGTTCTCAAAAAGGGTTTCTTCACCCCGGGAAGTTAATTAAATACCATTTGGAGGCATTTAATGTTCGAGCAAAAACGGCTGATTTTCGACAAAAGAGATAACACCCCCCCATTACGTCATGCTTCAGAAATGTGGAAAATGGTCCGTTTTCAAATGTTTTATTTTTGAACGTCAGTTCACATTTGTAGGTGGATCATCAGTGTTAGAGCTAAAATTAGCATGTTTAAAGTGATTTTCATGCTTCCAGGGGCTCGGGAAGTTAATTAAATACCATTTGGAGGCATTTAATGTTCGAGCAAAAACGGCTGATTTTCGACAAAAGAGATAACACCCCCCCATTACGTCATGCTTTAGAAATGTGGAAAATGGTCCGTTTTCAAATGTTTTATTTTTGAACGTCAGTTCACATTTGTAGGTGGATCATCAGTGTTAGAGCTAAAATTAGCATGTTTAAAGTGATTTTCATGCTTCCAGGGGCTCGGGAAGTTAATTAAATGCCATTTGGAGGCATTTAATGTTCGAGCAAAAACGGCTGATTTTCGACAAAAGAGATAACACCCCCCCATTACGTCATGCTTCAGAAATGTGGAAAATGGTCCGTTTTCAAATGTTTTATTTTTGAACGTCAGTTCACATTTGTAGGTGGATCATCAGTGTTAGAGCTAAAATTAGCATGTTTAAAGTGATTTTCATGCTTCCAGGGGCTCGGGAAGTTAATTAAATACCATTTGGAGGCATTTAATGTTCGAGCAAATACGGCTGATTTTCGACAAAAGAGATAACACCCCCCCATTACGTCATGCTTCAGAAATGTGGAAAATGGTCCATTTTCAAATGTTTTATTTTTGAACGTCAGTTCACATTTGTAGGTGGATCATCAGTGTTAGAGCTAAAATTAGCATGTTTAAAGTGATTTTCATGCTTCCAGGGGCTCGGGAAGTTAATTAAATACCATTTGGAGGCATTTAATGTTCGAGCAAAAACGGCTGATTTTCGACAAAAGAGATAACACCCCCCCATTACGTCATGCTTCAGAAATGTGGAAAATGGTCCGTTTTCAAATGTTTTATTTTTGAACGTCAGTTCACATTTGTAGGTGGATCATCAGTGTTAGAGCTAAAATTAGCATGTTTAAAGTGATTTTCATGCTTCCAGGGGCCCAAAACACAAGATTTATGGAATGGTTAAAAGTGCATGAAAATGGCCAATTTACTCACTCTGAGTTCTCAAAAAGGGTTTCTTCACCCCGGGAAGTTAATTAAATACCATTTGGAGGCATTTAATGTTCGAGCAAAAACGGCTGATTTTCGACAAAAGAGATAACACCCCCCCATTACGTCATGCTTCAGAAATGTGGAAAATGGTCCGTTTTCAAATGTTTTATTTTTGAACGTCAGTTCACATTTGTAGGTGGATCATCAGTGTTAGAGCTAAAATTAGCATGTTTAAAGTGATTTTCATGCTTCCAGGGGCTCGGGAAGTTAATTAAATACCATTTGGAGGCATTTAATGTTCGAGCAAAAACGGCTGATTTTCGACAAAAGAGATAACACCCCCCCATTACGTCATGCTTCAGAAATGTGGAAAATGGTCCGTTTTCAAATGTTTTATTTTTGAACGTCAGTTCACATTTGTAGGTGGATCATCAGTGTTAGAGCTAAAATTAGCATGTTTAAAGTGATTTTCATGCTTCCAGGGGCTCGGGAAGTTAATTAAATACCATTTGGAGGCATTTAATGTTCGAGCAAAAACGGCTGATTTTCGACAAAAGAGATAACACCCCCCCATTACGTCATGCTTCAGAAATGTGGAAAATGGTCCGTTTTCAAATGTTTTATTTTTGAACGTCAGTTCACATTTGTAGGTGGATCATCAGTGTTAGAGCTAAAATTAGCATGTTTAAAGTGATTTTCATGCTTCCAGGGGCCCAAAACACAAGATTTATGGAATGGTTAAAAGTGCATGAAAATGGCCAATTTACTCACTCTGAGTTCTCAAAAAGGGTTTCTTCACCCCGGGAAGTTAATTAAATACCATTTGGAGGCATTTAATGTTCGAGCAAAAACGGCTGATTTTCGACAAAAGAGATAACACCCCCCCATTACGTCATGCTTCAGAAATGTGGAAAATGGTCCGTTTTCAAATGTTTTATTTTTGAACGTCAGTTCACATTTGTAGGTGGATCATCAGTGTTAGAGCTAAAATTAGCATGTTTAAAGTGATTTTCATGCTTCCAGGGGCCCAAAACACAAGATTTATGGAATGGTTAAAAGTGCATGAAAATGGCCAATTTACTCACTCTGAGTTCTCAAAAAGGGTTTCTTCACCCCGGGAAGTTAATTAAATACCATTTGGAGGCATTTAATGTTCGAGCAAAAACGGCTGATTTTCGACAAAAGAGATAACACCCCCCCATTACGTCATGCTTCAGAAATGTGGAAAATGGTCCGTTTTCAAATGTTTTATTTTTGAACGTCAGTTCACATTTGTAGGTGGATCATCAGTGTTAGAGCTAAAATTAGCATGTTTAAAGTGATTTTCATGCTTCCAGGGGCTCGGGAAGTTAATTAAATACCATTTGGAGGCATTTAATGTTCGAGCAAAAACGGCTGATTTTCGACAAAAGAGATAACACCCCCCCATTACGTCATGCTTCAGAAATGTGGAAAATGGTCCGTTTTCAAATGTTTTATTTTTGAACGTCAGTTCACATTTGTAGGTGGATCATCAGTGTTAGAGCTAAAATTAGCATGTTTAAAGTGATTTTTCATGCTTCCAGGGGCCCAAAACACAAGATTTATGGAATGGTTAAAAGTGCATGAAAATGGCCAATTTACTCACTCTGAGTTCTCAAAAAGGGTTTCTTCACCCCGGGAAGTTAATTAAATACCATTTGGAGGCATTTAATGTTCGAGCAAAAACGGCTGATTTTCGACAAAAGAGATAACACCCCGCCATTACGTCATGCTTCAGAAATGTGGAAAATGGTCCGTTTTCAAATGTTTTATTTTTGAACGTCAGTTCACATTTGTAGGTGGATCATCAGTGTTAGAGCTAAAATTAGCATGTTTAAAGTGATTTTCATGCTTCCAGGGGCTCGGGAAGTTAATTAAATACCATTTGGAGGCATTTAATGTTCGAGCAAAAACGGCTGATTTTCGACAAAAGAGATAACACCCCCCCATTACGTCATGCTTCAGAAATGTGGAAAATGGTCCGTTTTCAAATGTTTTATTTTTGAACGTCAGTTCACATTTGTAGGTGGATCATCAGTGTTAGAGCTAAAATTAGCATGTTTAAAGTGATTTTCATGCTTCCAGGGGCTCGGGAAGTTAATTAAATACCATTTGGAGGCATTTAATGTTCGAGCAAAAACGGCTGATTTTCGACAAAAGAGATAACACCCCCCCATTACGTCATGCTTCAGAAATGTGGAAAATGGTCCGTTTTCAAATGTTTTATTTTTGAACGTCAGTTCACATTTGTAGGTGGATCATCAGTGTTAGAGCTAAAATTAGCATGTTTAAAGTGATTTTCATGCTTCCAGGGGCCCAAAACACAAGATTTATGGAATGGTTAAAAGTGCATGAAAATGGCCAATTTACTCACTCTGAGTTCTCAAAAAGGGTTTCTTCACCCCGGGAAGTTAATTAAATACCATTTGGAGGCATTTAATGTTCGAGCAAAAACGGCTGATTTTCGACAAAAGAGATAACACCCCCCCATTACGTCATGCTTCAGAAATGTGGAAAATGGTCCGTTTTCAAATGTTTTATTTTTGAACGTCAGTTCACATTTGTAGGTGGATCATCAGTGTTAGAGCTAAAATTAGCATGTTTAAAGTGATTTTCATGCTTCCAGGGGCCCAAAACACAAGATTTATGGAATGGTTAAAAGTGCATGAAAATGGCCAATTTACTCACTCTGAGTTCTCAAAAAGGGTTCTTCACCCCGGGAAGTTAATTAAATACCATTTGGAGGCATTTAATGTTCGAGCAAAAACGGCTGATTTTCGACAAAAGAGATAACACCCCCCCATTACGTCATGCTTCAGAAATGTGGAAAATGGTCCGTTTTCAAATGTTTTATTTTTGAACGTCAGTTCACATTTGTAGGTGGATCATCAGTGTTAGAGCTAAAATTAGCATGTTTAAAGTGATTTTCATGCTTCCAGGGGCTCGGGAAGTTAATTAAATACCATTTGGAGGCATTTAATGTTCGAGCAAAAACGGCTGATTTTCGACAAAAGAGATAACACCCCCCCATTACGTCATGCTTCAGAAATGTGGAAAATGGTCCGTTTTCAAATGTTTTATTTTTGAACGTCAGTTCACATTTGTAGGTGGATCATCAGTGTTAGAGCTAAAATTAGCATGTTTAAAGTGATTTTCATGCTTCCAGGGGCCCAAAACACAAGATTTATGGAATGGTTAAAAGTGCATGAAAATGGCCAATTTACTCACTCTGAGTTCTCAAAAAGGGTTTCTTCACCCCGGGAAGTTAATTAAATACCATTTGGAGGCATTTAATGTTCGAGCAAAAACGGCTGATTTTCGACAAAAGAGATAACACCCCGCCATTACGTCATGCTTCAGAAATGTGGAAAATGGTCCGTTTTCAAATGTTTTATTTTTGAACGTCAGTTCACATTTGTAGGTGGATCATCAGTGTTAGAGCTAAAATTAGCATGTTTAAAGTGATTTTCATGCTTCCAGGGGCTCGGGAAGTTAATTAAATACCATTTGGAGGCATTTAATGTTCGAGCAAAAACGGCTGATTTTCGACAAAGAGATAACACCCCCCCATTACGTCATGCTTCAGAAATGTGGAAAATGGTCCGTTTTCAAATGTTTTATTTTTGAACGTCAGTTCACATTTGTAGGTGGATCATCAGTGTTAGAGCTAAAATTAGCATGTTTAAAGTGATTTTCATGCTTCCAGGGGCTCGGGAAGTTAATTAAATACCATTTGGAGGCATTTAATGTTCGAGCAAAAACGGCTGATTTTCGACAAAAGAGATAACACCCCCCCATTACGTCATGCTTCAGAAATGTGGAAATGGTCCGTTTTCAAATGTTTTATTTTTGAACGTCAGTTCACATTTGTAGGTGGATCATCAGTGTTAGAGCTAAAATTAGCATGTTTAAAGTGATTTTCATGCTTCCAGGGGCTCGGGAAGTTAATTAAATACCATTTGGAGGCATTTAATGTTCGAGCAAAAACGGCAGATTTTCGACAAAAGAGATAACACCCCCCCATTACGTCATGCTTCAGAAATGTGGAAAATGGTCCGTTTTCAAATGTTTTATTTTTGAACGTCAGTTCACATTTGTAGGTGGATCATCAGTGTTAGAGCTAAAATTAGCATGTTTAAAGTGATTTTCATGCTTCCAGGGGCCCAAAACACAAGATTTATGGAATGGTTAAAAGTGCATGAAAATGGCCAATTTACTCACTCTGAGTTCTCAAAAAGGGTTTCTTCACCCCGGGAAGTTAATTAAATACCATTTGGAGGCATTTAATGTTCGAGCAAAAACGGCTGATTTTCGACAAAAGAGATAACACCCCCCCCATTACGTCATGCTTCAGAAATGTGGAAAATGGTCCGTTTTCAAATGTTTTATTTTTGAACGTCAGTTCACATTTGTAGGTGGATCATCAGTGTTAGAGCTAAAATAGCATTTTTAAAGTGATTGTCATGCTTCCAGGGGCTCGGGAAGTTAATTAAATACCATTTTGGAGGCATTTAATGTTCGAGCAAAAACGGCTGATTTTCGACAAAAGAGATAACACCCCCCCATTACGTCATGCTTCAGAAATGTGGAAAATGGTCCGTTTTCAAATGTTTTATTTTTGAACGTCAGTTCACATTTGTAGGTGGATCATCAGTGTTAGAGCTAAAATTAGCATGTTTAAAGTGATTTTCATGCTTCCAGGGCCCAAAACACAAGATTTATGGAATGGTTAAAAGTGCATGAAAATGGCCAATTTACTCACTCTGAGTTCTCAAAAAAGGGTTTCTTCACCCCGGGAAGTTAATTAAATACCATTTGGAGGCATTTAATGTTCGAGCAAAAACGGCTGATTTTCGACAAAAGAGATAACACCCCCCCATTACGTCATGCTTCAGAAATGTGGAAAATGGTCCGTTTTCAAATGTTTTATTTTTGAACGTCAGTTCACATTTGTAGGTGGATCATCAGTGTTAGAGCTAAAATTAGCATGTTTAAAGTGATTTTCATGCTTCCAGGGGCCCAAAACACAAGATTTATGGAATGGTTAAAAGTGCATGAAAATGGCCAATTTACTCACTCTGAGTTCTCAAAAAGGGTTTCTTCACCCCGGGAAGTTAATTAAATACCATTTGGAGGCATTTAATGTTCGAGCAAAAACGGCTGATTTTCGACAAAAGAGATAACACCCCCCCATTACGTCATGCTTCAGAAATGTGGAAAATGGTCCGTTTTCAAATGTTTTATTTTTGAACGTCAGTTCACATTTGTAGGTGGATCATCAGTGTTAGAGCTAAAATTAGCATGTTTAAAGTGATTTTCATGCTTCCAGGGGCCCAAAACACAAGATTTATGGAATGGTTAAAAGTGCATGAAAATGGCCAATTTACTCACTCTGAGTTCTCAAAAAGGGTTTCTTCACCCCGGGAAGTTAATTAAATACCATTTGGAGGCATTTAATGTTCGAGCAAAAACGGCTGATTTTCGACAAAAGAGATAACACCCCCCCATTACGTCATGCTTCAGAAATGTGGAAAATGGTCCGTTTTCAAATGTTTTATTTTTGAACGTCAGTTCACATTTGTAGGTGGATCATCAGTGTTAGAGCTAAAATTAGCATGTTTAAAGTGATTTTCATGCTTCCAGGGGCTCGGGAAGTTAATTAAATACCATTTGGAGGCATTTAATGTTCGAGCAAAAACGGCTGATTTTCGACAAAAGAGATAACACCCCCCCCATTACGTCATGCTTCAGAAATGTGGAAAATGGTCCGTTTTCAAATGTTTTATTTTTGAACGTCAGTTCACATTTGTAGGTGGATCATCAGTGTTAGAGCTAAAATTAGCATGTTTAAAGTGATTTTCATGCTTCCAGGGGCTCGGGAAGTTAATTAAATACCATTTGGAGGCATTTAATGTTCGAGCAAAAACGGCTGATTTTCGACAAAAGAGATAACACCCCCCCATTACGTCATGCTTCAGAAATGTGGAAAATGGTCCGTTTTCAAATGTTTTATTTTTGAACGTCAGTTCACATTTGTCAATCAATCAATCAGTGACACTTATAAAGCGCGCTACATACCCGTAGGGTCTCAAGGCGCTGGGGGGGGGAGCCACTACTGCTCGAACAGCCAGGTGTTTGTAGGTGGATCATCAGTGTTAGAGCTAAAATTAGCATGTTTAAAGTGATTTTCATGCTTCCAGGGGCTCGGGAAGTTAATTAAATACCATTTGGAGGCATTTAATGTTCGAGCAAAAACGGCTGATTTTCGACAAAAGAGATAACACCCCCCCATTACGTCATGCTTCAGAAATGTGGAAAATGGTCTGTTTTCAAATGTTTTATTTTTGAATGTCAGTTCACATTTGTAGGTGGATCATCAGTGTTAGAGCTAAAATTAGCATGTTTAAAGTGATTTTCATGCTTCCAGGGGCTCGGGAAGTTAATTAAATACCATTTGGAGGCATTTAATGTTCGAGCAAAAACGGCTGATTTTCGACAAAAGAGATAACACCCCCCCATTACGTCATGCTTCAGAAATGTGGAAAATGGTCCGTTTTCAAATGTTTTATTTTTGAACGTCAGTTCACATTTGTAGGTGGATCATCAGTGTTAGAGCTAAAATTAGCATGTTTAAAGTGATTTTCATGCTTCCAGGGGCCCAAAACACAAGATTTATGGAATGGTTAAAAGTGCATGAAAATGGCCAATTTACTCACTCTGAGTTCTCAAAAAGGGTTTCTTCACCCCGGGAAGTTAATTAAATACCATTTGGAGGCATTTAATGTTCGAGCAAAAACGGCTGATTTTCGACAAAAGAGATAACACCCCCCCATTACGTCATGCTTCAGAAATGTGGAAAATGGTCCGTTTTCAAATGTTTTATTTTTGAACGTCAGTTCACATTTGTAGGTGGATCATCAGTGTTAGAGCTAAAATTAGCATGTTTAAAGTGATTTTCATGCTTCCAGGGGCCCAAAACACAAGATTTATGGAATGGTTAAAAGTGCATGAAAATGGCCAATTTACTCACTCTGAGTTCTCAAAAAGGGTTTCTTCACCCCGGGAAGTTAATTAAATACCATTTGGAGGCATTTAATGTTCGAGCAAAAACGGCTGATTTTCGACAAAAGAGATAACACCCCCCCATTACGTCATGCTTCAGAAATGTGGAAAATGGTCCGTTTTCAAATGTTTTATTTTTGAACGTCAGTTCACATTTGTAGGTGGATCATCAGTGTTAGAGCTAAAATTAGCATGTTTAAAGTGATTTTCATGCTTCCAGGGGCCCAAAACACAAGATTTATGGAATGGTTAAAAGTGCATGAAAATGGCCAATTTACTCACTCTGAGTTCTCAAAAAGGGTTTCTTCACCCCGGGAAGTTAATTAAATACCATTTGGAGGCATTTAATGTTCGAGCAAAAACGGCTGATTTTCGACAAAAGAGATAACACCCCCCCATTACGACATGCTTCAGAAATGTGGAAAATGGTCCGTTTTCAAATGTTTTATTTTTGAACGTCAGTTCACATTTGTAGGTGGATCATCAGTGTTAGAGCTAAAATTAGCATGTTTAAAGTGATTTTCATGCTTCCAGGGGCTCGGGAAGTTAATTAAATACCATTTGGAGGCATTTAATGTTCGAGCAAAAACGGCTGATTTTCGACAAAAGAGATAACACCCCCCCATTACGTCATGCTTCAGAAATGTGGAAAATGGTCCGTTTTCAAATGTTTTATTTTTGAACGTCAGTTCACATTTGTAGGTGGATCATCAGTGTTAGAGCTAAAATTAGCATGTTTAAAGTGATTTTCATGTTTCCAGGGGCTCGGGAAGTTAATTAAATACCATTTGGAGGCATTTAATGTTCGAGCAAAAACGGCTGATTTTCGACAAAAGAGATAACACCCCCCCATTACGTCATGCTTCAGAAATGTGGAAAATGGTCCGTTTTCAAATGTTTTATTTTTGAACGTCAGTTCACATTTGTCAATCAATCAATCAGTGACACTTATAAAGCGCGCTACATACCCGTAGGGTCTCAAGGCGCTGGGGGGGGGAGCCACTACTGCTCGAACAGCCAGGTGTTTGTAGGTGGATCATCAGTGTTAGAGCTAAAATTAGCATGTTTAAAGTGATTTTCATGCTTCCAGGGGCTCGGGAAGTTAATTAAATACCATTTGGAGGCATTTAATGTTCGAGCAAAAACGGCTGATTTTCGACAAAAGAGATAACACCCCCCCATTACGTCATGCTTCAGAAATGTGGAAAATGGTCCGTTTTCAAATGTTTTATTTTTGAACGTCAGTTCACATTTGTAGGTGGATCGTCAGTGTTAGAGCTAAAATTAGCATGTTTAAAGTGATTTTCATGCTTCCAGGGGCTCGGGAAGTTAATTAAATACCATTTGGAGGCATTTAATGTTCGAGCAAAAACGGCTGATTTTCGACAAAAGAGATAACACCCCCCCATTACGTCATGCTTCAGAAATGTGGAAAATGGTCCGTTTTCAAATGTTTTATTTTTGAACGTCAGTTCACATTTGTAGGTGGATCATCAGTGTTAGAGCTAAAATTAGCATGTTTAAAGTGATTTTCATGCTTCCAGGGGCCCAAAACACAAGATTTATGGAATGGTTAAAAGTGCATGAAAATGGCCAATTTACTCACTCTGAGTTCTCAAAAAGGGTTTCTTCACCCCGGGAAGTTAATTAAATACCATTTGGAGGCATTTAATGTTCGAGCAAAAACGGCTGATTTTCGACAAAAGAGATAACACCCCCCCATTACGTCATGCTTCAGAAATGTGGAAAATGGTCTGTTTTCAAATGTTTTATTTTTGAACGTCAGTTCACATTTGTAGGTGGATCATCAGTGTTAGAGCTAAAATTAGCATGTTTAAAGTGATTTTCATGCTTCCAGGGGCCCAAAACACAAGATTTATGGAATGGTTAAAAGTGCATGAAAATGGCCAATTTACTCACTCTGAGTTCTCAAAAAGGGTTTCTTCACCCCGGGAAGTTAATTAAATACCATTTGGAGGCATTTAATGTTCGAGCAAAAACGGCTGATTTTCGACAAAAGAGATAACACCCCCCCATTACGTCATGCTTCAGAAATGTGGAAAATGGTCCGTTTTCAAATGTTTTATTTTTGAACGTCAGTTCACCTTTGTAGGTGGATCATCAGTGTTAGAGCTAAAATTAGCATGTTTAAAGTGATTTTCATGCTTCCAGGGGCTCGGGAAGTTAATTAAATACCATTTGGAGGCATTTAATGTTCGAGCAAAAATGGCTGATTTTCGACAAAAGAGATAACACCCCCCCATTACGTCATGCTTCAGAAATGTGGAAAATGGTCCGTTTTCAAATGTTTTATTTTTGAACGTCAGTTCACATTTGTAGGTGGATCATCAGTGTTAGAGCTAAAATTAGCATGTTCAAAGTGATTTTCATGCTTCCAGGGGCCCAAAACACAAGATTTATGGAATGGTTAAAAGTGCAGGAAAATGGCCAATTTACTCACTCTGAGTTCTCAAAAAGGGTTTCTTCACCCCGGGAAGTTAATTAAATACCATTTGGAGGCATTTAATGTTCGAGCAAAAACGGCTGACTTTCAACAAAAGAGATAACACCCCCCCATTACGTCATGCTTCAGAAATGTGGAAAATGGTCCGTTTTCAAATGTTTTATTTTTGAACGTCAGTTCACATTTGTAGGTGGATCATCAGTGTTAGAGCTAAAATTAGCATGTTTAAAGTGATTTTCATGCTTCCAGGGGCTCGGGAAGTTAATTAAATACCATTTGGAGGCATTTAATGTTCGAGCAAAAACGGCTGATTTTCGACAAAAGAGATAACACCCCCCCATTACGTCATGCTTCAGAAATGTGGAAAATGGTCCGTTTTCAAATGTTTTATTTTTGAACGTCAGTTCACATTTGTAGGTGGATCATCAGTGTTAGAGCTAAAATTAGCATGTTTAAAGTGATTTTCATGCTTCCAGGGGCTCGGGAAGTTAATTAAATACCATTTGGAGGCATTTAATGTTCGAGCAAAAACGGCTGATTTTCGACAAAAGAGATAACACCCCCCCATTACGTCATGCTTCAGAAATGTGGAAAATGGTCCGTTTTCAAATGTTTTATTTTTGAACGTCAGTTCACATTTGTAGGTGGATCATCAGTGTTAGAGCTAAAATTAGCATGTTTAAAGTGATTTTCATGCTTCCAGGGGCTCGGGAAGTTAATTAAATACCATTTGGAGGCATTTAATGTTCGAGCAAAAACGGCTGATTTTCGACAAAAGAGATAACACCCCCCCATTACGTCATGCTTCAGAAATGTGGAAAATGGTCCGTTTTCAAATGTTTTATTTTTGAACGTCAGTTCACATTTGTAGGTGGATCATCAGTGTTAGAGCTAAAATTAGCATGTTTAAAGTGATTTTCATGCTTCCAGGGGCCCAAAACACAAGATTTATGGAATGGTTAAAAGTGCATGAAAATGGCCAATTTACTCACTCTGAGTTCTCAAAAAGGGTTTCTTCACCCCGGGAAGTTAATTAAATACCATTTGGAGGCATTTAATGTTCGAGCAAAAACGGCTGATTTTCGACAAAAGAGATAACACCCCCCCCCATTACGTCATGCTTCAGAAATGTGGAAAATGGTCCGTTTTCAAATGTTTTATTTTTGAACATCAGTTCACATTTGTAGGTGGATCATCAGTGTTAGAGCTAAAATTAGCATGTTTAAAGTGATTTTCATGCTTCCAGGGGCCCAAAACACAAGATTTATGGAATGGTTAAAAGTGCATGAAAATGGCCAATTTACTCACTCTGAGTTCTCAAAAAGGGTTTCTTCACCCCGGGAAGTTAATTAAATACCATTTGGAGGCATTTAATGTTCGAGCAAAAACGGCTGATTTTCGACAAAAGAGATAACACCCCCCCATTATGTCATGCTTCAGAAATGTGGAAAATGGTCCGTTTTCAAATGTTTTATTTTTGAACGTCAGTTCACCTTTGTAGGTGGATCATCAGTGTTAGAGCTAAAATTAGCATGTTTAAAGTGATTTTCATGCTTCCAGGGGCTCGGGAAGTTAATTAAATACCATTTGGAGGCATTTAATGTTCGAGCAAAAATGGCTGATTTTCGACAAAAGAGATAACACCCCCCCATTACGTCATGCTTCAGAAATGTGGAAAATGGTCCGTTTTCAAATGTTTTATTTTTGAACGTCAGTTCACATTTGTAGGTGGATCATCAGTGTTAGAGCTAAAATTAGCATGTTTAAAGTGATTTTCATGCTTCCAGGGGCCCAAAACACAAGATTTATGGAATGGTTAAAAGTGCAGGAAAATGGCCAATTTACTCACTCTGAGTTCTCAAAAAGGGTTTCTTCACCCCGGGAAGTTAATTAAATACCATTTGGAGGCATTTAATGTTCGAGCAAAAACGGCTGACTTTCGACAAAAGAGATAACACCCCCCCATTACGTCATGCTTCAGAAATGTGGAAAATGGTCCGTTTTCAAATGTTTTATTTTTGAACGTCAGTTCACATTTGTAGGTGGATCATCAGTGTTAGAGCTAAAATTAGCATGTTTAAAGTGATTTTCATGCTTCCAGGGGCTCGGGAAGTTAATTAAATACCATTTGGAGGCATTTAATGTTCGAGCAAAAACGGCTGATTTTCGACAAAAGAGATAACACCCCCCCATTACGTCATGCTTCAGAAATGTGGAAAATGGTCCGTTTTCAAATGTTTTATTTTTGAACGTCAGTTCACATTTGTAGGTGGATCATCAGTGTTAGAGCTAAAATTAGCATGTTTAAAGTGATTTTCATGCTTCCAGGGGCTCGGGAAGTTAATTAAATACCATTTGGAGGCATTTAATGTTCGAGCAAAAACGGCTGATTTTCGACAAAAGAGATAACACCCCCCCATTACGTCATGCTTCAGAAATGTGGAAAATGGTCCGTTTTCAAATGTTTTATTTTTGAACGTCAGTTCACATTTGTAGGTGGATCATCAGTGTTAGAGCTAAAATTAGCATGTTTAAAGTGATTTTCATGCTTCCAGGGGCTCGGGAAGTTAATTAAATACCATTTGGAGGCATTTAATGTTCGAGCAAAAACGGCTGATTTTCGACAAAAGAGATAACACCCCCCAATTACGTCATGCTTCAGAAATGTGGAAAATGGTCCGTTTTCAAATGTTTTATTTTTGAACGTCAGTTCACATTTGTAGGTGGATCATCAGTGTTAGAGCTAAAATTAGCATGTTTAAAGTGATTTTCATGCTTCCAGGGGCCCAAAACACAAGATTTATGGAATGGTTAAAAGTGCATGAAAATGGCCAATTTACTCACTCTGAGTTCTCAAAAAGGGTTTCTTCACCCCGGGAAGTTAATTAAATACCATTTGGAGGCATTTAATGTTCGAGCAAAAACGGCTGATTTTCGACAAAAGAGATAACACCCCCCCATTACGTCATGCTTCAGAAATGTGGAAAATGGTCCGTTTTCAAATGTTTTATTTTTGAACGTCAGTTCACATTTGTAGGTGGATCATCAGTGTTAGAGCTAAAATTAGCATGTTTAACGTGATTTTCATGCTTCCAGGGGCTCGGGAAGTTAATTAAATACCATTTGGAGGCATTTAATGTTCGAGCAAAAACGGCTGATTTTCGACAAAAGAGATAACACCCCCCCATTACGTCATGCTTCAGAAATGTGGAAAATGGTCCGTTTTCAAATGTTTTATTTTTGAACGTCAGTTCACATTTGTAGGTGGATCATCAGTGTTAGAGCTAAAATTAGCATGTTTAAAGTGATTTTCATGCTTCCAGGGGCTCGGGAAGTTAATTAAATACCATTTGGAGGCATTTAATGTTCGAGCAAAAACGGCTGATTTTCGACAAAAGAGATAACACCCCCCCATTACGTCATGCTTCAGAAATGTGGAAAATGGTCCGTTTTCAAATGTTTTATTTTTGAACGTCAGTTCACATTTGTAGGTGGATCATCAGTGTTAGAGCTAAAATTAGCATGTTTAAAGTGATTTTCATGCTTCCAGGGGCTCGGGAAGTTAATTAAATACCATTTGGAGGCATTTAATGTTCGAGCAAAAACGGCTGATTTTCGACAAAAGAGATAACACCCCCCCATTACGTCATGCTTCAGAAATGTGGAAAATGGTCCGTTTTCAAATGTTTTATTTTTGAACGTCAGTTCACATTTGTAGGTGGATCATCAGTGTTAGAGCTAAAATTAGCATGTTTAAAGTGATTTTCATGCTTCCAGGGGCCCAAAACACAAGATTTATGGAATGGTTAAAAGTGCATGAAAATGGCCAATTTACTCACTCTGAGTTCTCAAAAAGGGTTTCTTCACCCCGGGAAGTTAATTAAATACCATTTGGAGGCATTTAATGTTCGAGCAAAAACGGCTGATTTTCGACAAAAGAGATAACACCCCCCCATTACGTCATGCTTCAGAAATGTGGAAAATGGTCCGTTTTCAAATGTTTTATTTTTGAACGTCAGTTCACATTTGTAGGTGGATCATCAGTGTTAGAGCTAAAATTAGCATGTTTAAAGTGATTTTCATGCTTCCAGGGGCCCAAAACACAAGATTTATGGAATGGTTAAAAGTGCATGAAAATGGCCAATTTACTCACTCTGAGTTCTCAAAAAGGGTTTCTTCACCCCGGGAAGTTAATTAAATACCATTTGGAGGCATTTAATGTTCGAGCAAAAACGGCTGATTTTCGACAAAAGAGATAACACCCCCCCATTACGTCATGCTTCAGAAATGTGGAAAATGGTCCGTTTTCAAATGTTTTATTTTTGAACATCAGTTCACATTTGTAGGTGGATCATCAGTGTTAGAGCTAAAATTAGCATGTTTAAAGTGATTTTCATGCTTCCAGGGGCTCGGGAAGTTAATTAAATACCATTTGGAGGCATTTAATGTTCGAGCAAAAACGGCTGATTTTCGACAAAAGAGATAACACCCCCCCATTACGTCATGCTTCAGAAATGTGGAAAATGGTCCGTTTTCAAATGTTTTATTTTTGAACGTCAGTTCACATTTGTAGGTGGATCATCAGTGTTAGAGCTAAAATTAGCATGTTTAAAGTGATTTTCATGCTTCCAGGGGCTCGGGAAGTTAATTAAATACCATTTGGAGGCATTTAATGTTCGAGCAAAAACGGCTGATTTTCGACAAA
Source organism: Lissotriton vulgaris (assembly GCF_964263255.1). Lineage (NCBI taxonomy): Eukaryota > Metazoa > Chordata > Amphibia > Caudata > Salamandridae > Lissotriton > Lissotriton vulgaris. The sequence continues at coordinate 39,565 of NW_028243326.1, read as the reverse complement.
AGAGATAACACCCCCCCATTACGTCATGCTTCAGAAATGTGGAAAATGGTCCGTTTTCAAATGTTTTATTTTTGAACGTCAGTTCACATTTGTAGGTGGATCATCAGTGTTAGAGCTAAAATTAGCATGTTTAAAGTGATTTTCATGCTTCCAGGGGCTCGGGAAGTTAATTAAATACCATTTGGAGGCATTTAATGTTCGAGCAAAAACGGCTGATTTTCGACAAAAGAGATAACACCCCCCATTACGTCATGCTTCAGAAATGTGGAAAATGGTCCGTTTTCAAATGTTTTATTTTTGAACGTCAGTTCACATTTGTAGGTGGATCATCAGTGTTAGAGCTAAAATTAGCATGTTTAAAGTGATTTTCATGCTTCCAGGGGCTCGGGAAGTTAATTAAATACCATTTGGAGGCATTTAATGTTCGAGCAAAAACGGCTGATTTTCGACAAAAGAGATAACACCCCCCCATTACGTCATGCTTCAGAAATGTGGAAAATGGTCCGTTTTCAAATGTTTTATTTTTGAACGTCAGTTCACATTTGTAGGTGGATCATCAGTGTTAGAGCTAAAATTAGCATGTTTAAAGTGATTTTCATGCTTCCAGGGGCTCGGGAAGTTAATTAAATACCATTTGGAGGCATTTAATGTTCGAGCAAAAACGGCTGATTTTCGACAAAAGAGATAACACCCCCCCATTACGTCATGCTTCAGAAATGTGGAAAATGGTCCGTTTTCAAATGTTTTATTTTTGAACGTCAGTTCACATTTGTAGGTGGATCATCAGTGTTAGAGCTAAAATTAGCATGTTTAAAGTGATTTTCATGCTTCCAGGGGCCCAAAACACAAGATTTATGGAATGGTTAAAAGTGCATGAAAATGGCCAATTTACTCACTCTGAGTTCTCAAAAAGGGTTTCTTCACCCCGGGAAGTTAATTAAATACCATTTGGAGGCATTTAATGTTCGAGCAAAAACGGCTGATTTTCGACAAAAGAGATAACACCCCCCCATTACGTCATGCTTCAGAAATGTGGAAAATGGTCCGTTTTCAAATGTTTTATTTTTGAACGTCAGTTCACATTTGTAGGTGGATCATCAGTGTTAGAGCTAAAATTAGCATGTTTAAAGTGATTTTCATGCTTCCAGGGGCCCAAAACACAAGATTTATGGAATGGTTAAAAGTGCATGAAAATGGCCAATTTACTCACTCTGAGTTCTCAAAAAGGGTTTCTTCACCCCGGGAAGTTAATTAAATACCATTTGGAGGCATTTAATGTTCGAGCAAAAACGGCTGATTTTCGACAAAAGAGATAACACCCCCCCATTACGTCATGCTTCAGAAATGTGGAAAATGGTCCGTTTTCAAATGTTTTATTTTTGAACATCAGTTCACATTTGTAGGTGGATCATCAGTGTTAGAGCTAAAATTAGCATGTTTAAAGTGATTTTCATGCTTCCAGGGGCTCGGGAAGTTAATTAAATACCATTTGGAGGCATTTAATGTTCGAGCAAAAACGGCTGATTTTCGACAAAAGAGATAACACCCCCCATTATTACGTCATGCTTCAGAAATGTGGAAAATGGTCCGTTTTCAAATGTTTTATTTTTGAACGTCAGTTCACATTTGTAGGTGGATCATCAGTGTTAGAGCTAAAATTAGCATGTTTAAAGTGATTTTCATGCTTCCAGGGGCTCGGGAAGTTAATTAAATACCATTTGGAGGCATTTAATGTTCGAGCAAAAACGGCTGATTTTCGACAAAAGAGATAACACCCCCCCATTACGTCATGCTTCAGAAATGTGGAAAATGGTCCGTTTTCAAATGTTTTATTTTTGAACGTCAGTTCACATTTGTAGGTGGATCATCAGTGTTAGAGCTAAAATTAGCATGTTTAAAGTGATTTTCATGCTTCCAGGGGCTCGGGAAGTTAATTAAATACCATTTGGAGGCATTTAATGTTCGAGCAAAAACGGCTGATTTTCGACAAAAGAGATAACACCCCCCATTACGTCATGCTTCAGAAATGTGGAAAATGGTCCGTTTTCAAATGTTTTATTTTTGAACGTCAGTTCACATTTGTAGGTGGATCATCAGTGTTAGAGCTAAAATTAGCATGTTTAAAGTGATTTTCATGCTTCCAGGGGCTCGGGAAGTTAATTAAATACCATTTGGAGGCATTTAATGTTCGAGCAAAAACGGCTGATTTTCGACAAAAGAGATAACACCCCCCATTACGTCATGCTTCAGAAATGTGGAAAATGGTCCGTTTTCAAATGTTTTATTTTTGAACGTCAGTTCACATTTGTAGGTGGATCATCAGTGTTAGAGCTAAAATTAGCATGTTTAAAGTGATTTTCATGCTTCCAGGGGCCCAAAACACAAGATTTATGGAATGGTTAAAAGTGCATGAAAATGGCCAATTTACTCACTCTGAGTTCTCAAAAAGGGTTTCTTCACCCCGGGAAGTTAATTAAATACCATTTGGAGGCATTTAATGTTCGAGCAAAAACGGCTGATTTTCGACAAAAGAGATAACACCCCCCCCATTACGTCATGCTTCAGAAATGTGGAAAATGGTCCGTTTTCAAATGTTTTATTTTTGAACGTCAGTTCACATTTGTAGGTGGATCATCAGTGTTAGAGCTAAAATTAGCATGTTTAAAGTGATTTTCATGCTTCCAGGGGCCCAAAACACAAGATTTATGGAATGGTTAAAAGTGCATGAAAATGGCCAATTTACTCACTCTGAGTTCTCAAAAAGGGTTTCTTCACCCCGGGAAGTTAATTAAATACCATTTGGAAGCATTTAATGTTCGAGCAAAAACGGCTGATTTTCGACAAAAGAGATAACACCCCCCCATTACGTCATGCTTCAGAAATGTGGAAAATGGTCCGTTTTCAAATGTTTTATTTTTGAACGTCAGTTCACATTTGTAGGTGGATCATCAGTGTTAGAGCTAAAATTAGCATGTTTAAAGTGATTTTCATGCTTCCAGGGGCTCGGGAAGTTAATTAAATACCATTTGGAGGCATTTAATGTTCGAGCAAAAACGGCTGATTTTCGACAAAAGAGATAACACCCCCCCATTACGTCATGCTTCAGAAATGTGGAAAAATGGTCCGTTTTCAAATGTTTTATTTTTGAACGTCAGTTCACATTTGTAGGTGGATCATCAGTGTTAGAGCTAAAATTAGCATGTTTAAAGTGATTTTCATGCTTCCAGGGGCCCAAAACACAAGATTTATGGAATGGTTAAAAGTGCATGAAAATGGCCAATTTACTCACTCTGAGTTCTCAAAAAGGGTTTCTTCACCCCGGGAAGTTAATTAAATACCATTTGGAGGCATTTAATGTTCGAGCAAAAACGGCTGATTTTCGACAAAAGAGATAACACCCCCCCAATTACGTCATGCTTCAGAAATGTGGAAAATGGTCCGTTTTCAAATGTTTTATTTTTGAACGTCAGTTCACATTTGTAGGTGGATCATCAGTGTTAGAGCTAAAATTAGCATGTTTAACGTGATTTTCATGCTTCCAGGGGCTCGGGAAGTTAATTAAATACCATTTGGAGGCATTTAATGTTCGAGCAAAAACGGCTGATTTTCGACAAAAGAGATAACACCCCCCCCATTACGTCATGCTTCAGAAATGTGGAAAATGGTCCGTTTTCAAATGTTTTATTTTTGAACGTCAGTTCACATTTGTAGGTGGATCATCAGTGTTAGAGCTAAAATTAGCATGTTTAAAGTGATTTTCATGCTTCCAGGGGCTCGGGAAGTTAATTAAATACCATTTGGAGGCATTTAATGTTCGAGCAAAAACGGCTGATTTTCGACAAAAGAGATAACACCCCCCCATTACGTCATGCTTCAGAAATGTGGAAAATGGTCCGTTTTCAAATGTTTTATTTTTGAACGTCAGTTCACATTTGTAGGTGGATCATCAGTGTTAGAGCTAAAATTAGCATGTTTAAAGTGATTTTTCATGCTTCCAGGGGCTCGGGAAGTTAATTAAATACCATTTGGAGGCATTTAATGTTCGAGCAAAAACGGCTGATTTTCGACAAAAGAGATAACACCCCCCCATTACGTCATGCTTCAGAAATGTGGAAAATGGTCCGTTTTCAAATGTTTTATTTTTGAACGTCAGTTCACATTTGTAGGTGGATCATCAGTGTTAGAGCTAAAATTAGCATGTTTAAAGTGATTTTCATGCTTCCAGGGGCCCAAAACACAAGATTTATGGAATGGTTAAAAGTGCATGAAAATGGCCAATTTACTCACTCTGAGTTCTCAAAAAGGGTTTCTTCACCCCGGGAAGTTAATTAAATACCATTTGGAGGCATTTAATGTTCGAGCAAAAACGGCTGATTTTCGACAAAAGAGATAACACCCCCCCATTACGTCATGCTTCAGAAATGTGGAAAATGGTCCGTTTTCAAATGTTTGAACGTCAGTTCACATTTGTAGGTGGATCATCAGTGTTAGAGCTAAAATTAGCATGTTTAAAGTGATTTTCATGCTTCCAGGGGCCCAAAACACAAGATTTATGGAATGGTTAAAAGTGCATGAAAATGGCCAATTTACTCACTCTGAGTTCTCAAAAAGGGTTTCTTCACCCCGGGAAGTTAATTAAATACCATTTGGAAGCATTTAATGTTCGAGCAAAAACGGCTGATTTTCGACAAAAGAGATAACACCCCCCATTACGTCATGCTTCAGAAATGTGGAAAATGGTCCGTTTTCAAATGTTTTATTTTTGAACGTCAGTTCACATTTGTAGGTGGATCATCAGTGTTAGAGCTAAAATTAGCATGTTTAAAGTGATTTTCATGCTTCCAGGGGCTCGGGAAGTTAATTAAATACCATTTGGAGGCATTTAATGTTCGAGCAAAAACGGCTGATTTTCGACAAAAGAGATAACACCCCCCCATTACGTCATGCTTCAGAAATGTGGAAAATGGTCCGTTTTCAAATGTTTTATTTTTGAACGTCAGTTCACATTTGTAGGTGGATCATCAGTGTTAGAGCTAAAATTAGCATGTTTAAAGTGATTTTCATGCTTCCAGGGGCCCAAAACACAAGATTTATGGAATGGTTAAAAGTGCATGAAAATGGCCAATTTACTCACTCTGAGTTCTCAAAAAGGGTTTCTTCACCCCGGGAAGTTAATTAAATACCATTTGGAGGCATTTAATGTTCGAGCAAAAACGGCTGATTTTCGACAAAAGAGATAACACCCCCCCATTACGTCATGCTTCAGAAATGTGGAAAATGGTCCGTTTTCAAATGTTTTATTTTTGAACGTCAGTTCACATTTGTAGGTGGATCATCAGTGTTAGAGCTAAAATTAGCATGTTTAACGTGATTTTCATGCTTCCAGGGGCTCGGGAAGTTAATTAAATACCATTTGGAGGCATTTAATGTTCGAGCAAAAACGGCTGATTTTCGACAAAAGAGATAACACCCCCCCATTACGTCATGCTTCAGAAATGTGGAAAATGGTCCGTTTTCAAATGTTTTATTTTTGAACGTCAGTTCACATTTGTAGGTGGATCATCAGTGTTAGAGCTAAAATTAGCATGTTTAAAGTGATTTTCATGCTTCCAGGGGCTGGGGAAGTTAATTAAATACCATTTGGAGGCATTTAATGTTCGAGCAAAAACGGCTGATTTTCGACAAAAGAGATAACACCCCCCCATTACGTCATGCTTCAGAAATGTGGAAAATGGTCCGTTTTCAAATGTTTTATTTTTGAACGTCAGTTCACATTTGTAGGTGGATCATCAGTGTTAGAGCTAAAATTAGCATGTTTAAAGTGATTTTCATGCTTCCAGGGGCTCGGGAAGTTAATTAAATACCATTTGGAGGCATTTAATGTTCGAGCAAAAACGGCTGATTTTCGACAAAAGAGATAACACCCCCCCCATTACGTCATGCTTCAGAAATGTGGAAAATGGTCCGTTTTCAAATGTTTTATTTTTGAACGTCAGTTCACATTTGTAGGTGGATCATCAGTGTTAGAGCTAAAATTAGCATGTTTAAAGTGATTTTCATGCTTCCAGGGGCCCAAAACACAAGATTTATGGAATGGTTAAAAGTGCATGAAAATGGCCAATTTACTCACTCTGAGTTCTCAAAAAGGGTTTCTTCACCCCGGGAAGTTAATTAAATACCATTTGGAGGCATTTAATGTTAGAGCAAAAACGGCTGATTTTCGACAAAAGAGATAACACCCCCCCATTACGTCATGCTTCAGAAATGTGGAAAATGGTCCGTTTTCAAATGTTTTATTTTTGAACGTCAGTTCACATTTGTAGGTGGATCATCAGTGTTAGAGCTAAAATTAGCATGTTTAAAGTGATTTTCATGCTTCCAGGGGCTCGGGAAGTTAATTAAATACCATTTGGAGGCATTTAATGTTCGAGCAAAAACGGCTGATTTTCGACAAAAGAGATAACACCCCCCCATTACGTCATGCTTCAGAAATGTGGAAAATGGTCCGTTTTCAAATGTTTTATTTTTGAACGTCAGTTCACATTTGTAGGTGGATCATCAGTGTTAGAGCTAAAATTAGCATGTTTAAAGTGATTTTCATGCTTCCAGGGGCCCAAAACACAAGATTTATGGAATGGGTAAAAGTGCATGAAAATGGCCAATTTACTCACTCTGAGTTCTCATAAAGGGTTTCTTCACCCCGGGAAGTTAATTAAATACCATTTGGAGGCATTTAATGTTCGAGCAAAAACGGCTGATTTTCGACAAAAGAGCTAACACCCCCCCATTACGTCATGCTTCAGAAATGTGGAAAATGGTCCGTTTTCAAATGTTTTATTTTTGAACGTCAGTTCACATTTGTAGGTGGATCATCAGTGTTAGAGCTAAAATTAGCATGTTTAAAGTGATTTTCATGCTTCTTGGGGCCCAAAACACAAGATTTATGGAATGGTTAAAAGTGCATGAAAATGGCCAATTTACTCACTCTGAGTTCTCAAAAAGGGTTTCTTCACCCCGGGAAGTTAATTAAATACCATTTGGAGGCATTTAATGTTCGAGCAAAAACGTCTGATTTTCGACAAAAGAGATAACACCCCCCCATTACGTCATGCTTCAGAAATGTGGAAAATGGTCCGTTTTCAAATGTTTTATTTTTGAACGTCAGTTCACATTTGTAGGTGGATCATCAGTGTTAGAGCTAAAATTAGCATGTTTAAAGTGATTTTCATGCTTCCAGGGGCTCGGGAAGTTAATTAAATACCATTTGGAGGCATTTAATGTTCGAGCAAAAACGGCTGATTTTCGACAAAAGAGATAACACCCCCCCATTACGTCATGCTTCAGAAATGTGGAAAATGGTCCGTTTTCAAATGTTTTATTTTTGAACGTCAGTTCACATTTGTAGGTGGATCATCAGTGTTAGAGCTAAAATTAGCATGTTTAAAGTGATTTTCATGCTTCCAGGGGCCCAAAACACAAGATTTATGGAATGGTTAAAAGTGCATGAAAATGGCCAATTTACTCACTCTGAGTTCTCAAAAAGGGTTTCTTCACCCCGGGAAGTTAATTAAATACCATTTGGAGGCATTTAATGTTCGAGCAAAAACGGCTGATTTTCGACAAAAGAGATAACACCCCCCCCATTACGTCATGCTTCAGAAATGTGGAAAATGGTCCGTTTTCAAATGTTTTATTTTTGAACGTCAGTTCACATTTGTAGGTGGATCATCAGTGTTAGAGCTAAAATTAGCATGTTTAAAGTGATTTTCATGCTTCCAGGGGCTCGGGAAGTTAATTAAATACCATTTGGAGGCATTTAATGTTCGAGCAAAAACGGCTGATTTTCGACAAAAGAGATAACACCCCCCCATTACGTCATGCTTCAGAAATGTGGAAAATGGTCCGTTTTCAAATGTTTTATTTTTGAACGTCAGTTCACATTTGTAGGTGGATCATCAGTGTTAGAGCTAAAATTAGCATGTTTAAAGTTATTTTCATGCTTCCAGGGGCTCGGGAAGTTAATTAAATACCATTTGGAGGCATTTAATGTTAGAGCAAAAACGGCTGATTTTCGACAAAAGAGATAACACCCCCCCATTACGTCATGCTTCAGAAATGTGGAAAATGGTCCGTTTTCAAATGTTTTATTTTTGAACGTCAGTTCACATTTGTAGGTGGATCATCAGTGTTAGAGCTAAAATTAGCATGTTTAAAGTGATTTTCATGCTTCCAGGGGCTCGGGAAGTTAATTAAATACCATTTGGAGGCATTTAATGTTCGAGCAAAAACGGCTGATTTTCGACAAAAGAGATAACACCCCCCCATTACGTCATGCTTCAGAAATGTGGAAAATGGTCCGTTTTCAAATGTTTTATTTTTGAACGTCAGTTCACATTTGTAGGTGGATCATCAGTGTTAGAGCTAAAATTAGCATGTTTAAAGTGATTTTCATGCTTCCAGGGGCTCGGGAAGTTAATTAAATACCATTTGGAGGCATTTAATGTTCGAGCAAAAACGGCTGATTTTCGACAAAAGAGATAACACCCCCCCATTACGTCATGCTTCAGAAATGTGGAAAATGGTCCGTTTTCAAATGTTTTATTTTTGAACGTCAGTTCACATTTGTAGGTGGATCATCAGTGTTAGAGCTAAAATTAGCATGTTTAAAGTGATTTTCATGCTTCCAGGGGCTCGGGAAGTTAATTAAATACCATTTGGAGGAATTTAATGTTCGAGCAAAAACGGCTGATTTTCGACAAAAGAGATAACACCCCCCCCACTACGTCATGCTTCAGAAATGTGGAAAATGGTCCGTTTTCAAATGTTTTATTTTTGAACGTCAGTTCACATTTGTAGGTGGATCATCAGTGTTAGAGCTAAAATTAGCATGTTTAAAGTGATTTTCATGCTTCCAGGGGCTCGGGAAGTTAATTAAATACCATTTGGAGGCATTTAATGTTCGAGCAAAAACGGCTGATTTTCGACAAAAGAGATAACACCCCCCCATTACGTCATGCTTCAGAAATGTGGAAAATGGTCCGTTTTCAAATGTTTTATTTTTGAACGTCAGTTCACATTTGTAGGTGGATCATCAGTGTTAGAGCTAAAATTAGCATGTTTAAAGTGATTTTCATGCTTCCAGGGGCCCAAAACACAAGATTTATGGAATGGTTAAAAGTGCATGAAAATGGCCAATTTACTCACTCTGAGTTCTCAAAAAGGGTTTCTTCACCCCGGGAAGTTAATTAAATACCATTTGGAGGCATTTAATGTTCGAGCAAAAACGGCTGATTTTCGACAAAAGAGATAACACCCCCCCATTACGTCATGCTTCAGAAATGTGGAAAATGGTCCGTTTTCAAATGTTTTATTTTTGAACGTCAGTTCACATTTGTAGGTGGATCATCAGTGTTAGAGCTAAAATTAGCATGTTTAAAGTGATTTTCATGCTTCCAGGGGCCCAAAACACAAGATTTATGGAATGGTTAAAAGTGCATGAAAATGGCCAATTTACTCACTCTGAGTTCTCAAAAAGGGTTTCTTCACCCCGGGAAGTTAATTAAATACCATTTGGAGGCATTTAATGTTCGAGCAAAAACGGCTGATTTTCGACAAAAGAGATAACACCCCCCCATTACGTCATGCTTCAGAAATGTAGAAAATGGTCCGTTTTCAAATGTTTTATTTTTGAACGTCAGTTCACATTTGTAGGTGGATCATCAGTGTTAGAGCTAAAATTAGCATGTTTAAAGTGATTTTCATGCTTCCAGGGGCTCGGGAAGTTAATTAAATACCATTTGGAGGCATTTAATGTTCGAGCAAAAACAGCTGATTTTCGACAAAAGAGATAACACCCCCCCATTACGTCATGCTTCAGAAATGTGGAAAATGGTCCGTTTTCAAATGTTTTATTTTTGAACGTCAGTTCACATTTGTAGGTGGATCATCAGTGTTAGAGCTAAAATTAGCATGTTTAAAGTGATTTTCATGCTTCCAGGGGCTCGGGAAGTTAATTAAATACCATTTGGAGGCATTTAATGTTCGAGCAAAAACGGCTGATTTTCGACAAAAGAGATAACACCCCCCCATTACGTCATGCTTCAGAAATGTGGAAAATGGTCCGTTTTCAAATGTTTTATTTTTGAACGTCAGTTCACATTTGTAGGTGGATCATCAGTGTTAGAGCTAAAATTAGCATGTTTAAAGTGATTTTCATGCTTCCAGGGGCCCAAAACACAAGATTTATGGAATGGTTAAAAGTGCATGAAAATGGCCAATTTACTCACTCTGAGTTCTCAAAAAGGGTTTCTTCACCCCGGGAAGTTAATTAAATACCATTTGGAGGCATTTAATGTTCGAGCAAAAACGGCAGATTTTCGACAAAAGAGATAACACCCCCCCATTACGTCATGCTTCAGAAATGTGGAAAATGGTCCGTTTTCAAATGTTTTATTTTTGAACGTCAGTTCACATTTGTAGGTGGATCATCAGTGTTAGAGCTAAAATTAGCATGTTTAAAGTGATTTTCATGCTTCCAGGGGCTCGGGAAGTTAATTAAATACCATTTGGAGGCATTTAATGTTCGAGCAAAAACGGCTGATTTTCGACAAAAGAGATAACACCCCCCCATTACGTCATGCTTCAGAAATGTGGAAAATGGTCCGTTTTCAAATGTTTTATTTTTGAACGTCAGTTCACATTTGTAGGTGGATCATCAGTGTTAGAGCTAAAATTAGCATGTTTAAAGTGATTTTCATGCTTCCAGGGGCTCAAAACACAAGATTTATGGAATGGTTAAAAGTGCATGAAAATGGCCAATTTACTCACTCTGAGTTCTCAAAAAGGGTTTCTTCACCCCGGGAAGTTAATTAAATACCATTTGGAGGCATTTAATGTTAGAGCAAAAACGGCTGATTTTCGACAAAAGAGATAACACCCCCCCATTACGTCATGCTTCAGAAATGTGGAAAATGGTCCGTTTTCAAATGTTTTATTTTTGAACGTCAGTTCACATTTGTAGGTGGATCATCAGTGTTAGAGCTAAAATTAGCATGTTTAAAGTGATTTTCATGCTTCCAGGGGCTCGGGAAGTTAATTAAATACCATTTGGAGGCATTTAATGTTCGAGCAAAAACGGCTGATTTTCGACAAAAGAGATAACACCCCCCCATTACGTCATGCTTCAGAAATGTGGAAAATGGTCCGTTTTCAAATGTTTTATTTTTGAACGTCAGTTCACATTTGTAGGTGGATCATCAGTGTTAGAGCTAAAATTAGCATGTTTAAAGTGATTTTCATGCTTCCAGGGGCCCAAAACACAAGATTTATGGAATGGTTAAAAGTGCATGAAAATGGCCAATTTACTCACTCTGAGTTCTCAAAAAGGGTTTCTTCACCCCGGGAAGTTAATTAAATACCATTTGGAGGCATTTAATGTTAGAGCAAAAACGGCTGATTTTCGACAAAAGAGATAACACCCCCCCATTACGTCATGCTTCAGAAATGTGGAAAATGGTCCGTTTTCAAATGTTTTATTTTTGAACGTCAGTTCACATTTGTAGGTGGATCATCAGTGTTAGAGCTAAAATTAGCATGTTTAAAGTGATTTTCATGCTTCCAGGGGCCCAAAACACAAGATTTATGGAATGGTTAAAAGTGCATGAAAATGGCCAATTTACTCACTCTGAGTTCTCAAAAAGGGTTTCTTCACCCCGGGAAGTTAATTAAATACCATTTGGAGGCATTTAATGTTCGAGCAAAAACGGCTGATTTTCGACAAAAGAGATAACACCCCCCCATTACGTCATGCTTCAGAAATGTGGAAAATGGTCCGTTTTCAAATGTTTTATTTTTGAACGTCAGTTCACATTTGTAGGTGGATCATCAGTGTTAGAACTAAAATTAGCATGTTTAAAGTGATTTTCATGCTTCCAGGGGCTCGGGAAGTTAATTAAATACCATTTGGAGGCATTTAATGTTCGAGCAAAAACGGCTGATTTTCGACAAAAGAGATAACACCCCCCCATTACGTCATGCTTCAGAAATGTGGAAAATGGTCCGTTTTCAAATGTTTTATTTTTGAACGTCAGTTCACATTTGTAGGTGGATCATCAGTGTTAGAGCTAAAATTAGCATGTTTAAAGTGATTTTCATGCTTTCAGGGGCTCGGGAAGTTAATTAAATACCATTTGGAGGCATTTAATGTTCGAGCAAAAACGGCTGATTTTCGACAAAAGAGATAACACCCCCCCATTACGTCATGCTTCAGAAATGTGGAAAATGGTCCGTTTTCAAATGTTTTATTTTTGAACGTCAGTTCACATTTGTAGGTGGATCATCAGTGTTAGAGCTAAAATTAGCATGTTTAAAGTGATTTTCATGCTTCCAGGGGCTCGGGAAGTTAATTAAATACCATTTGGAGGCATTTAATGTTCGAGCAAAAACGGCTGATTTTCGACAAAAGAGATAACACCCCCCCATTACGTCATGCTTCAGAAATGTGGAAAATGGTCCGTTTTCAAATGTTTTATTTTTGAACGTCAGTTCACATTTGTAGGTGGATCATCAGTGTTAGAGCTAAAATTAGCATGTTTAAAGTGATTTTCATGCTTCCAGGGGCTCGGGAAGTTAATTAAATACCATTTGGAGGCATTTAATGTTCGAGCAAAAACGGCTGATTTTCGACAAAAGAGATAACACCCCCCCATTACGTCATGCTTCAGAAATGTGGAAAATGGTCCGTTTTCAAATGTTTTATTTTTGAACGTCAGTTCACATTTGTAGGTGGATCATCAGTGTAAGAGCTAAAATTAGCATGTTTAAAGTGATTTTCATGCTTCCAGGGGCCCAAAACACAAGATGTATGGAATGGTTAAAAGTGCATGAAAATGGCCAATTTACTCACTCTGAGTTCTCAAAAAGGGTTTCTTCACCCCGGGAAGTTAATTAAATACCATTTGGAGGCATTTAATGTTCGAGCAAAAACGGCTGATTTTCGACAAAAGAGATAACACCCCCCCATTACGTCATGCTTCAGAAATGTGGAAAATGGTCCGTTTTCAAATGTTTTATTTTTGAACGTCAGTTCACATTTGTAGGTGGATCATCAGTGTTAGAGCTAAAATTAGCATGTTTAAAGTGATTTTCATGCTTCCAGGGGCTCGGGAAGTTAATTAAATACCATTTGGAGGCATTTAATGTTCGAGCAAAAACGGCTGATTTTCGACAAAAGAGATAACACCCCCCCATTACGTCATGCTTCAGAAATGTGGAAAATGGTCCGTTTTCAAATGTTTTATTTTTGAACGTCAGTTCACATTTGTAGGTGGATCATCAGTGTTAGAGCTAAAATTAGCATGTTTAAAGTGATTTTCATGCTTCCAGGGGCTCGGGAAGTTAATTAAATACCATTTGGAGGCATTTAATGTTCGAGCAAAAACGGCTGATTTTCGACAAAAGAGATAACACCCCCCCCACTACGTCATGCTTCAGAAATGTGGAAAATGGTCCGTTTTCAAATGTTTTATTTTTGAACGTCAGTTCACATTTGTAGGTGGATCATCAGTGTTAGAGCTAAAATTAGCATGTTTAAAGTGATTTTCATGCTTCCAGGGGCTCGGGAAGTTAATTAAATACCATTTGGAGGCATTTAATGTTCGAGCAAAAACGGCTGATTTTCGACAAAAGAGATAACACCCCCCCATTACGTCATGCTTCAGAAATGTGGAAAATGGTCCGTTTTCAAATGTTTTATTTTTGAACGTCAGTTCACATTTGTAGGTGGATCATCAGTGTTAGAGCTAAAATTAGCATGTTTAAAGTGATTTTCATGCTTCCAGGGGCCCAAAACACAAGATTTATGGAATGGTTAAAAGTGCATGAAAATGGCCAATTTACTCACTCTGAGTTCTCAAAAAGGGTTTCTTCACCCCGGGAAGTTAATTAAATACCATTTGGAGGCATTTAATGTTCGAGCAAAAACGGCTGATTTTCGACAAAAGAGATAACACCCCCCCATTACGTCATGCTTCAGAAATGTGGAAAATGGTCCGTTTTCAAATGTTTTATTTTTGAACGTCAGTTCACATTTGTAGGTGGATCATCAGTGTTAGAGCTAAAATTAGCATGTTTAAAGTGATTTTCATGCTTCCAGGGGCCCAAAACACAAGATTTATGGAATGGTTAAAAGTGCATGAAAATGGCCAATTTACTCACTCTGAGTTCTCAAAAAGGGTTTCTTCACCCCGGGAAGTTAATTAAATACCATTTGGAGGCATTTAATGTTCGAGCAAAAACGGCTGATTTTCGACAAAAGAGATAACACCCCCCCATTACGTCATGCTTCAGAAATGTGGAAAATGGTCCGTTTTCAAATGTTTTATTTTTGAACGTCAGTTCACATTTGTAGGTGGATCATCAGTGTTAGAGCTAAAATTAGCATGTTTAAAGTGATTTTCATGCTTCCAGGGGCTCAGGAAGTTAATTAAATACCATTTGGAGGCATTTAATGTTCGAGCAAAAACGGCTGATTTTCGACAAAAGAGATAACACCCCCCCCATTACGTCATGCTTCAGAAATGTGGAAAATGGTCCGTTTTCAAATGTTTTATTTTTGAACGTCAGTTCACATTTGTAGGTGGATCATCAGTGTTAGAGCTAAAATTAGCATGTTTAAAGTGATTTTCATGCTTCCAGGGGCTCGGGAAGTTAATTAAATACCATTTGGAGGCATTTAATGTTCGAGCAAAAACGGCTGATTTTCGACAAAAGAGATAACACCCCCCCATTACGTCATGCTTCAGAAATGTGGAAAATGGTCCGTTTTCAAATGTTTTATTTTTGAACGTCAGTTCACATTTGTAGGTGGATCATCAGTGTTAGAGCTAAAATTAGCATGTTTAAAGTGATTTTCATGCTTCCAGGGGCCCAAAACACAAGATTTATGGAATGGTTAAAAGTGCATGAAAATGGCCAATTTACTCACTCTGAGTTCTCAAAAAGGGTTTCTTCACCCCGGGAAGTTAATTAAATACCATTTGGAGGCATTTAATGTTCGAGCAAAAACGGCTGATTTTCGACAAAAGAGATAACACCCCCCCATTACGTCATGCTTCAGAAATGTGGAAAATGGTCCGTTTTCACATGTTTTATTTTTGAACGTCAGTTCACATTTGTAGGTGGATCATCAGTGTTAGAGCTAAAATTAGCATGTTTAAAGTGATTTTCATGCTTCCAGGGGCCCAAAACACAAGATTTATGGAATGGTTAAATGTGCATGAAAATGGCCAATTTACTCACTCTGAGTTCTCAAAAAGGGTTTCTTCACCCCGGGAAGTTAATTAAATACCATTTGGAGGCATTTAATGTTCGAGCAAAAACGGCTGATTTTCGACAAAAGAGATAACACCCCCCCATTACGTCATGCTTCAGAAATGTGGAAAATGGTCCGTTTTCAAATGTTTTATTTTTGAACGTCAGTTCACATTTGTAGGTGGATCATCAGTGTTAGAGCTAAAATTAGCATGTTTAAAGTGATTTTCATGCTTCCAGGGGCTCGGGAAGTTAATTAAATACCATTTGGAGGCATTTAATGTTCGAGCAAAAACGGCTGATTTTCGACAAAAGAGATAACACCCCCCCATTACGTCATGCTTCAGAAATGTGGAAAATGGTCCGTTTTCAAATGTTTTATTTTTGAACGTCAGTTCACATTTGTAGGTGGATCATCAGTGTTAGAGCTAAAATTAGCATGTTTAAAGTGATTTTCATGCTTCCAGGGGCCCAAAACACAAGATTTATGGAATGGTTAAAAGTGCATGAAAATGGCCAATTTACTCACTCTGAGTTCTCAAAAAGGGTTTCTTCACCCCGGGAAGTTAATTAAATACCATTTGGAGGCATTTAATGTTCGAGCAAAAACGGCTGATTTTCGACAAAAGAGATAACACCCCCCCATTACGTCATGCTTCAGAAATGTGGAAAATGGTCCGTTTTCAAATGTTTTATTTTTGAACGTCAGTTCACATTTGTAGGTGGATCATCAGTGTTAGAGCTAAAATTAGCATGTTTAAAGTGATTTTCATGCTTCCAGGGGCTCGGGAAGTTAATTAAATACCATTTGGAGGCATTTAATGTTCGAGCAAAAACGGCTGATTTTCGACAAAAGAGATAACACCCCCCCATTACGTCATGCTTCAGAAATGTGGAAAATGGTCCGTTTTCAAATGTTTTATTTTTGAACGTCAGTTCACATTTGTAGGTGGATCATCAGTGTTAGAGCTAAAATTAGCATGTTTAAAGTGATTTTCATGCTTCCAGGGGCTCGGGAAGTTAATTAAATACCATTTGGAGGCATTTAATGTTCGAGCAAAAACGGCTGATTTTCGACAAAAGAGATAACACCCCCCCATTACGTCATGCTTCAGAAATGTGGAAAATGGTCCGTTTTCAAATGTTTTATTTTTGAACGTCAGTTCACATTTGTAGGTGGATCATCAGTGTTAGAGCTAAAATTAGCATGTTTAAAGTGATTTTCATGCTTCCAGGGGCTCGGGAAGTTAATTAAATACCATTTGGAGGCATTTAATGTTAGAGCAAAAACGGCTGATTTTCGACAAAAGAGATAACACCCCCCCATTACGTCATGCTTCAGAAATGTGGAAAATGGTCCGTTTTCAAATGTTTTATTTTTGAACGTCAGTTCACATTTGTAGGTGGATCATCAGTATTAGAGCTAAAATTAGCATGTTTAAAGTGATTTTCATGCTTCCAGGGGCTCGGGAAGTTAATTAAATACCATTTGGAGGCATTTAATGTTCGAGCAAAAACGGCTGATTTTCGACAAAAGAGATAACACCCCCCCATTACGTCATGCTTCAGAAATGTGGAAAATGGTCCGTTTTCAAATGTTTTATTTTTGAACGTCAGTTCACATTTGTAGGTGGATCATCAGTGTTAGAGCTAAAATTAGCATGTTTAAAGTGATTTTCATGCTTCCAGGGGCTCGGGAAGTTAATTAAATACCATTTGGAGGCATTTAATGTTCGAGCAAAAACGGCTGATTTTCGACAAAAGACATAACACCCCCCCATTACGTCATGCTTCAGAAATGTGGAAAATGGTCCGTTTTCAAATGTTTTATTTTTGAACGTCAGTTCACATTTGTAGGTGGATCATCAGTGTTAGAGCTAAAATTAGCATGTTTAAAGTGATTTTCATGCTTCTTGGGGCCCAAAACACAAGATTTATGGAATGGTTAAAAGTGCATGAAAATGGCCAATTTACTCACTCTGAGTTCTCAAAAAGGGTTTCTTCACCCCGGGAAGTTAATTAAATACCATTTGGAGGCATTTAATGTTCGAGCAAAAACGGCTGATTTTCGACAAAAGAGATAACACCCCCCCATTACGTCATGCTTCAGAAATGTAGAAAATGGTCCGTTTTCAAATGTTTTATTTTTGAACGTCAGTTCACATTTGTAGGTGGATCATCAGTGTTAGAGCTAAAATTAGCATGTTTAAAGTGATTTTCATGCTTCCAGGGGCTCGGGAAGTTAATTAAATACCATTTGGAGGCATTTAATGTTCGAGCAAAAACAGCTGATTTTCGACAAAAGAGATAACACCCCCCCATTACGTCATGCTTCAGAAATGTGGAAAATGGTCCGTTTTCAAATGTTTTATTTTTGAACGTCAGTTCACATTTGTAGGTGGATCATCAGTGTTAGAGCTAAAATTAGCATGTTTAAAGTGATTTTCATGCTTCCAGGGGCTCGGGAAGTTAATTAAATACCATTTGGAGGCATTTAATGTTCGAGCAAAAACGGCTGATTTTCGACAAAAGAGATAACACCCCCCCATTACGTCATGCTTCAGAAATGTGGAAAATGGTCCGTTTTCAAATGTTTTATTTTTGAACGTCAGTTCACATTTGTAGGTGGATCATCAGTGTTAGAGCTAAAATTAGCATGTTTAAAGTGATTTTCATGCTTCCAGGGGCCCAAAACACAAGATTTATGGAATGGTTAAAAGTGCATGAAAATGGCCAATTTACTCACTCTGAGTTCTCAAAAAGGGTTTCTTCACCCCGGGAAGTTAATTAAATACCATTTGGAGGCATTTAATGTTCGAGCAAAAACGGCTGATTTTCGACAAAAGAGATAACACCCCCCCATTACGTCATGCTTCAGAAATGTGGAAAATGGTCCGTTTTCAAATGTTTTATTTTTGAACGTCAGTTCACATTTGTAGGTGGATCATCAGTGTTAGAGCTAAAATTAGCATGTTTAAAGTGATTTTCATGCTTCCAGGGGCTCGGGAAGTTAATTAAATACCATTTGGAGGCATTTAATGTTCGAGCAAAAACGGCTGATTTTCGACAAAAGAGATAACACCCCCCCATTACGTCATGCTTCAGAAATGTGGAAAATGGTCCGTTTTCAAATGTTTTATTTTTGAACGTCAGTTCACATTTGTAGGTGGATCATCAGTGTTAGAGCTAAAATTAGCATGTTTAAAGTGATTTTCATGCTTCCAGGGGCTCAAAACACAAGATTTATGGAATGGTTAAAAGTGTATGAAAATGGCCAATTTACTCACTCTGAGTTCTCAAAAAGGGTTTCTTCACCCCGGGAAGTTAATTAAATACCATTTGGAGGCATTTAATGTTAGAGCAAAAACGGCTGATTTTCGACAAAAGAGATAACACCCCCCCATTACGTCATGCTTCAGAAATGTGGAAAATGGTCCGTTTTCAAATGTTTTATTTTTGAACGTCAGTTCACATTTGTAGGTGGATCATCAGTGTTAGAGCTAAAATTAGCATGTTTAAAGTGATTTTCATGCTTCCAGGGGCTCGGGAAGTTAATTAAATACCATTTGGAGGCATTTAATGTTCGAGCAAAAACGGCTGATTTTCGACAAAAGAGATAACACCCCCCCATTACGTCATGCTTCAGAAATGTGGAAAATGGTCCGTTTTCAAATGTTTTATTTTTGAACGTCAGTTCACATTTGTAGGTGGATCATCAGTGTTAGAGCTAAAATTAGCATGTTTAAAGTGATTTTCATGCTTCCAGGGGCCCAAAACACAAGATTTATGGAATGGTTAAAAGTGCATGAAAATGGCCAATTTACTCACTCTGAGTTCTCAAAAAGGGTTTCTTCACCCCGGGAAGTTAATTAAATACCATTTGGAGGCATTTAATGTTAGAGCAAAAACGGCTGATTTTCGACAAAAGAGATAACACCCCCCCATTACGTCATGCTTCAGAAATGTGGAAAATGGTCCGTTTTCAAATGTTTTATTTTTGAACGTCAGTTCACATTTGTAGGTGGATCATCAGTGTTAGAGCTAAAATTAGCATGTTTAAAGTGATTTTCATGCTTCCAGGGGCCCAAAACACAAGATTTATGGAATGGTTAAAAGTGCATGAAAATGGCCAATTTACTCACTCTGAGTTCTCAAAAAGGGTTTCTTCACCCCGGGAAGTTAATTAAATACCATTTGGAGGCATTTAATGTTCGAGCAAAAACGGCTGATTTTCGACAAAAGAGATAACACCCCCCCATTACGTCATGCTTCAGAAATGTGGAAAATGGTCCGTTTTCAAATGTTTTATTTTTGAACGTCAGTTCACATTTGTAGGTGGATCATCAGTGTTAGAACTAAAATTAGCATGTTTAAAGTGATTTTCATGCTTCCAGGGGCTCGGGAAGTTAATTAAATACCATTTGGAGGCATTTAATGTTCGAGCAAAAACGGCTGATTTTCGACAAAAGAGATAACACCCCCCCATTACGTCATGCTTCAGAAATGTGGAAAATGGTCCGTTTTCAAATGTTTTATTTTTGAACGTCAGTTCACATTTGTAGGTGGATCATCAGTGTTAGAGCTAAAATTAGCATGTTTAAAGTGATTTTCATGCTTCCAGGGGCTCGGGAAGTTAATTAAATACCATTTGGAGGCATTTAATGTTCGAGCAAAAACGGCTGATTTTCGACAAAAGAGATAACACCCCCCCATTACGTCATGCTTCAGAAATGTGGAAAATGGTCCGTTTTCAAATGTTTTATTTTTGAACGTCAGTTCACATTTGTAGGTGGATCATCAGTGTTAGAGCTAAAATTAGCATGTTTAAAGTGATTTTCATGCTTCCAGGGGCTCGGGAAGTTAATTAAATACCATTTGGAGGCATTTAATGTTCGAGCAAAAACGGCTGATTTTCGACAAAAGAGATAACACCCCCCCATTACGTCATGCTTCAGAAATGTGGAAAATGGTCCGTTTTCAAATGTTTTATTTTTGAACGTCAGTTCACATTTGTAGGTGGATCATCAGTGTTAGAGCTAAAATTAGCATGTTTAAAGTGATTTTCATGCTTCCAGGGGCTCGGGAAGTTAATTAAATACCATTTGGAGGCATTTAATGTTCGAGCAAAAACGGCTGATTTTCGACAAAAGAGATAACACCCCCCCATTACGTCATGCTTCAGAAATGTGGAAAATGGTCCGTTTTCAAATGTTTTATTTTTGAACGTCAGTTCACATTTGTAGGTGGATCATCAGTGTTAGAGCTAAAATTAGCATGTTTAAAGTGATTTTCATGCTTCCAGGGGCCCAAAACACAAGATTTATGGAATGGTTAAAAGTGCATGAAAATGGCCAATTTACTCACTCTGAGTTCTCAAAAAGGGTTTCTTCACCCCGGGAAGTTAATTAAATACCATTTGGAGGCATTTAATGTTCGAGCAAAAACGGCTGATTTTCGACAAAAGAGATAACACCCCCCCCATTACGTCATGCTTCAGAAATGTGGAAAATGGTCCGTTTTCAAATGTTTTATTTTTGAACGTCAGTTCACATTTGTAGGTGGATCATCAGTGTTAGAGCTAAAATTAGCATGTTTAAAGTGATTTTCATGCTTCCAGGGGCCCAAAACACAAGATTTATGGAATGGTTAAAAGTGCATGAAAATGGCCAATTTACTCACTCTGAGTTCTCAAAAAGGGTTTCTTCACCCCGGGAAGTTAATTAAATACCATTTGGAGGCATTTAATGTTCGAGCAAAAACGGCTGATTTTCGACAAAAGAGATAACACCCCCCCATTACGTCATGCTTCAGAAATGTGGAAAATGGTCCATTTTCAAATGTTTTATTTTTGAACGTCAGTTCACATTTGTAGGTGGATCATCAGTGTTAGAGCTAAAATTAGCATGTTTAAAGTGATTTTCATGCTTCCAGGGGCTCAGGAAGTTAATTAAATACCATTTGGAGGCATTTAATGTTCGAGCAAAAACGGCTGATTTTCGACAAAAGAGATAACACCCCCCCCATTACGTCATGCTTCAGAAATGTGGAAAATGGTCCGTTTTCAAATGTTTTATTTTTGAACGTCAGTTCACATTTGTAGGTGGATCATCAGTGTTAGAGCTAAAATTAGCATGTTTAAAGTGATTTTCATGCTTCCAGGGGCTCGGGAAGTTAATTAAATACCATTTGGAGGCATTTAATGTTCGAGCAAAAACGGCTGATTTTCGACAAAAGAGATAACACCCCCCCATTACGTCATGCTTCAGAAATGTGGAAAATGGTCCGTTTTCAAATGTTTTATTTTTGAACGTCAGTTCACATTTGTAGGTGGATCATCAGTGTTAGAGCTAAAATTAGCATGTTTAAAGTGATTTTCATGCTTCCAGGGGCCCAAAACACAAGATTTATGGAATGGTTAAAAGTGCATGAAAATGGCCAATTTACTCACTCTGAGTTCTCAAAAAGGGTTTCTTCACCCCGGGAAGTTAATTAAATACCATTTGGAGGCATTTAATGTTCGAGCAAAAACGGCTGATTTTCGACAAAAGAGATAACACCCCCCCATTACGTCATGCTTCAGAAATGTGGAAAATGGTCCGTTTTCACATGTTTTATTTTTGAACGTCAGTTCACATTTGTAGGTGGATCATCAGTGTTAGAGCTAAAATTAGCATGTTTAAAGTGATTTTCATGCTTCCAGGGGCCCAAAACACAAGATTTATGGAATGGTTAAATGTGCATGAAAATGGCCAATTTACTCACTCTGAGTTCTCAAAAAGGGTTTCTTCACCCCGGGAAGTTAATTAAATACCATTTGGAGGCATTTAATGTTCGAGCAAAAACGGCTGATTTTCGACAAAAGAGATAACACCCCCCCATTACGTCATGCTTCAGAAATGTGGAAAATGGTCCGTTTTCAAATGTTTTATTTTTGAACGTCAGTTCACATTTGTAGGTGGATCATCAGTGTTAGAGCTAAAATTAGCATGTTTAAAGTGATTTTCATGCTTCCAGGGGCTCGGGAAGTTAATTAAATACCATTTGGAGGCATTTAATGTTCGAGCAAAAACGGCTGATTTTCGACAAAAGAGATAACACCCCCCCATTACGTCATGCTTCAGAAATGTGGAAAATGGTCCGTTTTCAAATGTTTTATTTTTGAACGTCAGTTCACATTTGTAGGTGGATCATCAGTGTTAGAGCTAAAATTAGCATGTTTAAAGTGATTTTCATGCTTCCAGGGGCCCAAAACACAAGATTTATGGAATGGTTAAAAGTGCATGAAAATGGCCAATTTACTCACTCTGAGTTCTCAAAAAGGGTTTCTTCACCCCGGGAAGTTAATTAAATACCATTTGGAGGCATTTAATGTTCGAGCAAAAACGGCTGATTTTCGACAAAAGAGATAACACCCCCCCATTACGTCATGCTTCAGAAATGTGGAAAATGGTCCGTTTTCAAATGTTTTATTTTTGAACGTCAGTTCACATTTGTAGGTGGATCATCAGTGTTAGAGCTAAAATTAGCATGTTTAAAGTGATTTTCATGCTTCCAGGGGCCCAAAACACAAGATTTATGGAATGGTTAAAAGTGCATGAAAATGGCCAATTTACTCACTCTGAGTTCTCAAAAAGGGTTTCTTCACCCCGGGAAGTTAATTAAATACCATTTGGAGGCATTTAATGTTCGAGCAAAAACGGCTGATTTTCGACAAAAGAGATAACACCCCCCCATTACGTCATGCTTCAGAAATGTGGAAAATGGTCCGTTTTCAAATGTTTTATTTTTGAACGTCAGTTCACATTTGTAGGTTGATCATCAGTGTTAGAGCTAAAATTAGCATGTTTAAAGTGATTTTCATGCTTCCAGGGGCCCAAAACACAAGATTTATGGAATGGTTAAAAGTGCATGAAAATGGCCAATTTACTCACTCTGAGTTCTCAAAAAGGGTTTCTTCACCCCGGGAAGTTAATTAAATACCATTTGGAGGCATTTAATGTTCGAGCAAAAACGGCTGATTTTCGACAAAAGAGATAACACCCCCCCATTACGTCATGCTTCAGAAATGTGGAAAATGGTCCGTTTTCAAATGTTTTATTTTTGAACGTCAGTTCACATTTGTAGGTGGATCATCAGTGTTAGAGCTAAAATTAGCATGTTTAAAGTGATTTTCATGCTTCCAGGGGCTCGGGAAGTTAATTAAATACCATTTGGAGGCATTTAATGTTCGAGCAAAAACGGCTGATTTTCGACAAAAGAGATAACACCCCCCCATTACGTCATGCTTCAGAAATGTGGAAAATGGTCCGTTTTCAAATGTTTTATTTTTGAACGTCAGTTCACATTTGTAGGTGGATCATCAGTGTTAGAGCTAAAATTAGCATGTTTAAAGTGATTTTCATGCTTCCAGGGGCTCGGGAAGTTAATTAAATACCATTTGGAGGCATTTAATGTTCGAGCAAAAACGGCTGATTTTCGACAAAAGAGATAACACCCCCCCATTACGTCATGCTTCAGAAATGTGGAAAATGGTCCGTTTTCAAATGTTTTATTTTTGAACGTCAGTTCACATTTGTAGGTGGATCATCAGTGTTAGAGCTAAAATTAGCATGTTTAAAGTGATTTTCATGCTTCCAGGGGCCCAAAACACAAGATTTATGGAATGGTTAAAAGTGCATGAAAATGGCCAATTTACTCACTCTGAGTTCTCAAAAAGGGTTTCTTCACCCCGGGAAGTTAATTAAATACCATTTGGAGGCATTTAATGTTCGAGCAAAAACGGCTGATTTTCGACAAAAGAGATAACACCCCCCCCATTACGTCATGCTTCAGAAATGTGGAAAATGGTCCGTTTTCAAATGTTTTATTTTTGAACGTCAGTTCACATTTGTAGGTGGATCATCAGTGTTAGAGCTAAAATTAGCATGTTTAAAGTGATTTTCATGCTTCCAGGGGCCCAAAACACATGATTTATGGAATGGTTAAAAGTGCATGAAAATGGCCAATTTACTCACTCTGAGTTCTCAAAAAGGGTTTCTTCACCCCGGGAAGTTAATTAAATACCATTTGGAGGCATTTAATGTTCGAGCAAAAACGTCTGATTTTCGACAAAAGAGATAACACCCCCCCATTACGTCATGCTTCAGAAATGTGGAAAATGGTCCGTTTTCAAATGTTTTATTTTTGAACGTCAGTTCACATTTGTAGGTGGATCATCAGTGTTAGAGCTAAAATTAGCATGTTTAAAGTGATTTTCATGCTTCCAGGGGCTCAGGAAGTTAATTAAATACCATTTGGAGGCATTTAATGTTCGAGCAAAAACGGCTGATTTTCGACAAAAGAGATAACACCCCCCCATTACGTCATGCTTCAGAAATGTGGAAAATGGTCCGTTTTCAAATGTTTTATTTTTGAACGTCAGTTCACATTTGTAGGTGGATCATCAGTGTTAGAGCTAAAATTAGCATGTTTAAAGTGATTTTCATGCTTCCAGGGGCTCGGGAAGTTAATTAAATACCATTTGGAGGCATTTAATGTTCGAGCAAAAACGGCTGATTTTCGACAAAAGAGATAACACCCCCCCATTACGTCATGCTTCAGAAATGTGGAAAATGGTCCGTTTTCAAATGTTTTATTTTTGAACGTCAGTTCACATTTGTAGGTGGATCATCAGTGTTAGAGCTAAAATTAGCATGTTTAAAGTGATTTTCATGCTTCCAGGGGCCCAAAACACAAGATTTATGGAATGGTTAAAAGTGCATGAAAATGGCCAATTTACTCACTCTGAGTTCTCAAAAAGGGTTTCTTCACCCCGGGAAGTTAATTAAATACCATTTGGAGGCATTTAATGTTCGAGCAAAAACGGCTGATTTTCGACAAAAGAGATAACACCCCCCCCATTACGTCATGCTTCAGAAATGTGGAAAATGGTCCGTTTTCACATGTTTTATTTTTGAACGTCAGTTCACATTTGTAGGTGGATCATCAGTGTTAGAGCTAAAATTAGCATGTTTAAAGTGATTTTCATGCTTCCAGGGGCCCAAAACACAAGATTTATGGAATGGTTAAATGTGCATGAAAATGGCCAATTTACTCACTCTGAGTTCTCAAAAAGGGTTTCTTCACCCCGGGAAGTTAATTAAATACCATTTGGAGGCATTTAATGTTCGAGCAAAAACGGCTGATTTTCGACAAAAGAGATAACACCCCCCCATTACGTCATGCTTCAGAAATGTGGAAAATGGTCCGTTTTCAAATGTTTTATTTTTGAACGTCAGTTCACATTTGTAGGTGGATCATCAGTGTTAGAGCTAAAATTAGCATGTTTAAAGTGATTTTCATGCTTCCAGGGGCTCGGGAAGTTAATTAAATACCATTTGGAGGCATTTAATGTTCGAGCAAAAACGGCTGATTTTCGACAAAAGAGATAACACCCCCCCATTACGTCATGCTTCAGAAATGTGGAAAATGGTCCGTTTTCAAATGTTTTATTTTTGAACGTCAGTTCACATTTGTAGGTGGATCATCAGTGTTAGAGCTAAAATTAGCATGTTTAAAGTGATTTTCATGCTTCCAGGGGCCCAAAACACAAGATTTATGGAATGGTTAAAAGTGCATGAAAATGGCCAATTTACTCACTCTGAGTTCTCAAAAAGGGTTTCTTCACCCCGGGAAGTTAATTAAATACTATTTGGA
Organism: Lissotriton vulgaris; assembly: GCF_964263255.1. Lineage (NCBI taxonomy): Eukaryota > Metazoa > Chordata > Amphibia > Caudata > Salamandridae > Lissotriton > Lissotriton vulgaris. Next base: position 13,561 of record NW_028243326.1, on the reverse strand, counting down.
GGCATTTAATGTTCGAGCAAAAACGGCTGATTTTCGACAAAAGAGATAACACCCCCCCATTACGTCATGCTTCAGAAATGTGGAAAATGGTCCGTTTTCAAATGTTTTATTTTTGAACGTCAGTTCACATTTGTAGGTTGATCATCAGTGTTAGAGCTAAAATTAGCATGTTTAAAGTGATTTTCATGCTTCCAGGGGCCCAAAACACAAGATTTATGGAATGGTTAAAAGTGCATGAAAATGGCCAATTTACTCACTCTGAGTTCTCAAAAAGGGTTTCTTCACCCCGGGAAGTTAATTAAATACCATTTGGAGGCATTTAATGTTCGAGCAAAAACGGCTGATTTTTGACAAAAGAGATAACACCCCCCATTACGTCATGCTTCAGAAATGTGGAAAATGGTCCGTTTTCAAATGTTTTATTTTTGAACGTCAGTTCACATTTGTAGGTGGATCATCAGTGTTAGAGCTAAAATTAGCATGTTTAAAGTGATTTTCATGCTTCCAGGGGCCCAAAACACAAGATTTATGGAATGGTTAAAAGTGCATGAAAATGGCCAATTTACTCACTCTGAGTTCTCAAAAAGGGTTTCTTCACCCCGGGAAGTTAATTAAATACCATTTGGAGGCATTTAATGTTCGAGCAAAAACGGCTGATTTTCGACAAAAGAGATAACACCCCCCCATTACGTCATGCTTCAGAAATGTGGAAAATGGTCCGTTTTCAAATGTTTTATTTTTGAACGTCAGTTCACATTTGTAGGTGGATCATCAGTGTTAGAGCTAAAATTAGCATGTTTAAAGTGATTTTCATGCTTCCAGGGGCCCAAAACACAAGATTTATGGAATGGTTAAAAGTGCATGAAAATGGCCAATTTACTCACTCTGAGTTCTCAAAAAGGGTTTCTTCACCCCGGGAAGTTAATTAAATACCATTTGGAGGCATTTAATGTTCGAGCAAAAACGGCTGATTTTCGACAAAAGAGATAACACCCCCCCATTACGTCATGCTTCAGAAATGTGGAAAATGGTCCGTTTTCAAATGTTTTATTTTTGAACGTCAGTTCACATTTGTAGGTGGATCATCAGTGTTAGAGCTAAAATTAGCATGTTTAAAGTGATTTTCATGCTTCCAGGGGCCCAAAACACAAGATTTATGGAATGGTTAAAAGTGCATGAAAATGGCCAATTTACTCACTCTGAGTTCTCAAAAAGGGTTTCTTCACCCCGGGAAGTTAATTAAATACCATTTGGAGGCATTTAATGTTCGAGCAAAAACGGCTGATTTTCGACAAAAGAGATAACACCCCCCCATTACGTCATGCTTCAGAAATGTGGAAAATGGTCCGTTTTCAAATGTTTTATTTTTGAACGTCAGTTCACATTTGTAGGTGGATCATCAGTGTTAGAGCTAAAATTAGCATGTTTAAAGTGATTTTCATGCTTCCAGGGGCCCAAAAAAAACACAAGATTTATGGAATGGTTAAAAGTGCATGAAAATGGCCAATTTACTCACTCTGAGTTCTCAAAAAGGGTTTCTTCACCCCGGGAAGTTAATTAAATACCATTTGGAGGCATTTAATGTTCGAGCAAAAACGGCTGATTTTCGACAAAAGAGATAACACCCCCCCATTACGTCATGCTTCAGAAATGTGGAAAATGGTCCGTTTTCAAATGTTTTATTTTTGAACGTCAGTTCACATTTGTAGGTGGATCATCAGTGTTAGAGCTAAAATTAGCATGTTTAAAGTGATTTTCATGCTTCCTGGGGCCCAAAACACAAGATTTATGGAATGGTTAAAAGTGCATGAAAATGGCCAATTTACTCACTCTGAGTTCTCAAAAAGGGTTTCTTCACCCCGGGAAGTTAATTAAATACCATTTGGAGGCATTTAATGTTAGAGCAAAAACGGCTGATTTTCGACAAAAGAGATAACACCCCCCCATTACGTCATGCTTCAGAAATGTGGAAAATGGTCCGTTTTCAAATGTTTTATTTTTGAACGTCAGTTCACATTTTATAGGTGGATCATCAGTGTTAGAGCTAAAATTAGCATGTTTAAAGTGATTTTCATGCTTCCAGGGGCTCGGGAAGTTAATTAAATACCATTTGGAGGCATTTAATGTTCGAGCAAAAACGGCTGATTTTCGACAAAAGAGATAACACCCCCCCATTACGTCATGCTTCAGAAATGTGGAAAATGGTCCGTTTTCAAATGTTTTATTTTTGAACGTCAGTTCACATTTGTAGGTGGATCATCAGTGTTAGAGCTAAAATTAGCATGTTTAAAGTGATTTTCATGCTTCCAGGGGCTCGGGAAGTTAATTAAATACCATTTGGAGGCATTTAATGTTCGAGCAAAAACGGCTGATTTTCGACAAAAGAGATAACACCCCCCCATTACGTCATGCTTCAGAAATGTGGAAAATGGTCCGTTTTCAAATGTTTTATTTTTGAACGTCAGTTCACATTTGTAGGTGGATCATCAGTGTTAGAGCTAAAATTAGCATGTTTAAAGTGATTTTCATGCTTCCAGGGGCCCAAAACACAAGATTTATGGAATGGTTAAAAGTGCATGAAAATGGCCAATTTACTCACTCTGAGTTCTCAAAAAGGGTTTCTTCACCCCGGGAAGTTAATTAAATACCATTTGGAGGCATTTAATGTTCGAGCAAAAACGGCTGATTTTCGACAAAAGAGATAACACCCCCCCATTACGTCATGCTTCAGAAATGTGGAAAATGGTCCGTTTTCAAATGTTTTATTTTTGAACGTCAGTTCACATTTGTAGGTGGATCATCAGTGTTAGAGCTAAAATTAGCATGTTTAAAGTGATTTTCATGCTTCCAGGGGCTCGGGAAGTTAATTAAATACCATTTGGAGGCATTTAATGTTCGAGCAAAAACGGCTGATTTTCGACAAAAGAGATAACACCCCCCCATTACGTCATGCTTCAGAAATGTGGAAAATGGTCCGTTTTCAAATGTTTTATTTTTGAACGTCAGTTCACATTTGTAGGTGGATCATCAGTGTTAGAGCTAAAATTAGCATGTTTAAAGTGATTTTCATGCTTCCAGGGGCTCGGGAAGTTAATTAAATACCATTTGGAGGCATTTAATGTTCGAGCAAAAACGGCTGATTTTCGACAAAAGAGATAACACCCCCCCATTACGTCATGCTTCAGAAATGTGGAAAATGGTCCGTTTTCAAATGTTTTATTTTTGAACGTCAGTTCACATTTGTAGGTGGATCATCAGTGTTAGAGCTAAAATTAGCATGTTTAAAGTGATTTTCATGCTTCCTGGGGCCCAAAACACAAGATTTATGGAATGGTTAAAAGTGCTTGAAAATGGCCAATTTACTCACTCTGAGTTCTCAAAAAGGGTTTCTTCACCCCGGGAAGTTAATTAAATACCATTTGGAGGCATTTAATGTTCGAGCAAAAACGGCTGATTTTCGACAAAAGAGATAACACCCCCCCATTACGTCATGCTTCAGAAATGTGGAAAATGGTCCGTTTTCAAATGTTTTATTTTTGAACGTCAGTTCACATTTGTAGGTGGATCATCAGTGTTAGAGCTAAAATTAGCATGTTTAAAGTGATTTTCATGCTTCCAGGGGCCCAAAACACAAGATTTATGGAATGGTTAAAAGTGCATGAAAATGGCCAATTTACTCACTCTGAGTTCTCAAAAAGGGTTTCTTCACCCCGGGAAGTTAATTAAATACCATTTGGAGGCATTTAATGTTCGAGCAAAAACGGCTGATTTTCGACAAAAGAGATAACACCCCCCCATTACGTCATGCTTCAGAAATGTGGAAAATGGTCCGTTTTCAAATGTTTTATTTTTGAACGTCAGTTCACATTTGTAGGTGGATCATCAGTGTTAGAACTAAAATTAGCATGTTTAAAGTGATTTTCATGCTTCCAGGGGCTCGGGAAGTTAATTAAATACCATTTGGAGGCATTTAATGTTCGAGCAAAAACGGCTGATTTTCGACAAAAGAGATAACACCCCCCCATTACGTCATGCTTCAGAAATGTGGAAAATGGTCCGTTTTCAAATGTTTTATTTTTGAACGTCAGTTCACATTTGTAGGTGGATCATCAGTGTTAGAGCTAAAATTAGCATGTTTAAAGTGATTTTCATGCTTCCAGGGGCTCGGGAAGTTAATTAAATACCATTTGGAGGCATTTAATGTTCGAGCAAAAACGGCTGATTTTCGACAAAAGAGATAACACCCCCCCATTACGTCATGCTTCAGAAATGTGGAAAATGGTCCGTTTTCAAATGTTTTATTTTTGAACGTCAGTTCACATTTGTAGGTGGATCATCAGTGTTAGAGCTAAAATTAGCATGTTTAAAGTGATTTTCATGCTTCCAGGGGCTCGGGAAGTTAATTAAATACCATTTGGAGGCATTTAATGTTCGAGCAAAAACGGCTGATTTTCGACAAAAGAGATAACACCCCCCCATTACGTCATGCTTCAGAAATGTGGAAAATGGTCCGTTTTCAAATGTTTTATTTTTGAACGTCAGTTCACATTTGTAGGTGGATCATCAGTGTTAGAGCTAAAATTAGCATGTTTAAAGTGATTTTCATGCTTCCAGGGGCTCGGGAAGTTAATTAAATACCATTTGGAGGCATTTAATGTTCGAGCAAAAACGGCTGATTTTCGACAAAAGAGATAACACCCCCCCATTACGTCATGCTTCAGAAATGTGGAAAATGGTCCGTTTTCAAATGTTTTATTTTTGAACGTCAGTTCACATTTGTAGGTGGATCATCAGTGTTAGAGCTAAAATTAGCATGTTTAAAGTGATTTTCATGCTTCCAGGGGCCCAAAACACAAGATTTATGGAATGGTTAAAAGTGCATGAAAATGGCCAATTTACTCACTCTGAGTTCTCAAAAAGGGTTTCTTCACCCCGGGAAGTTAATTAAATACCATTTGGAGGCATTTAATGTTCGAGCAAAAACGGCTGATTTTCGACAAAAGAGATAACACCCCCCCCATTACGTCATGCTTCAGAAATGTGGAAAATGGTCCGTTTTCAAATGTTTTATTTTTGAACGTCAGTTCACATTTGTAGGTGGATCATCAGTGTTAGAGCTAAAATTAGCATGTTTAAAGTGATTTTCATGCTTCCAGGGGCCCAAAACACAAGATTTATGGAATGGTTAAAAGTGCATGAAAATGGCCAATTTACTCACTCTGAGTTCTCAAAAAGGGTTTCTTCACCCCGGGAAGTTAATTAAATACCATTTGGAGGCATTTAATGTTCGAGCAAAAACGGCTGATTTTCGACAAAAGAGATAACACCCCCCCATTACGTCATGCTTCAGAAATGTGGAAAATGGTCCGTTTTCAAATGTTTTATTTTTGAACGTCAGTTCACATTTGTAGGTGGATCATCAGTGTTAGAGCTAAAATTAGCATGTTTAAAGTGATTTTCATGCTTCCAGGGGCTCAGGAAGTTAATTAAATACCATTTGGAGGCATTTAATGTTCGAGCAAAAACGGCTGATTTTCGACAAAAGAGATAACACCCCCCCCATTACGTCATGCTTCAGAAATGTGGAAAATGGTCCGTTTTCAAATGTTTTATTTTTGAACGTCAGTTCACATTTGTAGGTGGATCATCAGTGTTAGAGCTAAAATTAGCATGTTTAAAGTGATTTTCATGCTTCCAGGGGCTCGGGAAGTTAATTAAATACCATTTGGAGGCATTTAATGTTCGAGCAAAAACGGCTGATTTTCGACAAAAGAGATAACACCCCCCCATTACGTCATGCTTCAGAAATGTGGAAAATGGTCCGTTTTCAATGTTTTATTTTTGAACGTCAGTTCACATTTGTAGGTGGATCATCAGTGTTAGAGCTAAAATTAGCATGTTTAAAGTGATTTTCATGCTTCCAGGGGCCCAAAACACAAGATTTATGGAATGGTTAAAAGTGCATGAAAATGGCCAATTTACTCACTCTGAGTTCTCAAAAAGGGTTTCTTCACCCCGGAAGTTAATTAAATACCATTTGGAGGCATTTAATGTTCGAGCAAAAACGGCTGATTTTCGACAAAAGAGATAACACCCCCCCATTACGTCATGCTTCAGAAATGTGGAAAATGGTCCGTTTTCACATGTTTTATTTTTGAACGTCAGTTCACATTTGTAGGTGGATCATCAGTGTTAGAGCTAAAATTAGCATGTTTAAAGTGATTTTCATGCTTCCAGGGGCCCAAAACACAAGATTTATGGAATGGTTAAATGTGCATGAAAATGGCCAATTTACTCACTCTGAGTTCTCAAAAAGGGTTTCTTCACCCCGGGAAGTTAATTAAATACCATTTGGAGGCATTTAATGTTCGAGCAAAAACGGCTGATTTTCGACAAAAGAGATAACACCCCCCCATTACGTCATGCTTCAGAAATGTGGAAAATGGTCCGTTTTCAAATGTTTTATTTTTGAACGTCAGTTCACATTTGTAGGTGGATCATCAGTGTTAGAGCTAAAATTAGCATGTTTAAAGTGATTTTCATGCTTCCAGGGGCTCGGGAAGTTAATTAAATACCATTTGGAGGCATTTAATGTTCGAGCAAAAACGGCTGATTTTCGACAAAAGAGATAACACCCCCCCATTACGTCATGCTTCAGAAATGTGGAAAATGGTCCGTTTTCAAATGTTTTATTTTTGAACGTCAGTTCACATTTGTAGGTGGATCATCAGTGTTAGAGCTAAAATTAGCATGTTTAAAGTGATTTTCATGCTTCCAGGGGCCCAAAACACAAGATTTATGGAATGGTTAAAAGTGCATGAAAATGGCCAATTTACTCACTCTGAGTTCTCAAAAAGGGTTTCTTCACCCCGGGAAGTTAATTAAATACCATTTGGAGGCATTTAATGTTCGAGCAAAAACGGCTGATTTTCGACAAAAGAGATAACACCCCCCCATTACGTCATGCTTCAGAAATGTGGAAAATGGTCCGTTTTCAAATGTTTTATTTTTGAACGTCAGTTCACATTTGTAGGTGGATCATCAGTGTTAGAGCTAAAATTAGCATGTTTAAAGTGATTTTCATGCTTCCAGGGGCCCAAAACACAAGATTTATGGAATGGTTAAAAGTGCATGAAATGGCCAATTTACTCACTCTGAGTTCTCAAAAAGGGTTTCTTCACCCCGGGAAGTTAATTAAATACCATTTGGAGGCATTTAATGTTCGAGCAAAAACGGCTGATTTTCGACAAAAGAGATAACACCCCCCCATTACGTCATGCTTCAGAAATGTGGAAAATGGTCCGTTTTCAAATGTTTTATTTTTGAACGTCAGTTCACATTTGTAGGTTGATCATCAGTGTTAGAGCTAAAATTAGCATGTTTAAAGTGATTTTCATGCTTCCAGGGGCCCAAAACACAAGATTTATGGAATGGTTAAAAGTGCATGAAAATGGCCAATTTACTCACTCTGAGTTCTCAAAAAGGGTTTCTTCACCCCGGGAAGTTAATTAAATACCATTTGGAGGCATTTAATGTTCGAGCAAAAACGGCTGATTTTTGACAAAAGAGATAACACCCCCATTACGTCATGCTTCAGAAATGTGGAAAATGGTCCGTTTTCAAATGTTTTATTTTTGAACGTCAGTTCACATTTGTAGGTGGATCATCAGTGTTAGAGCTAAAATTAGCATGTTTAAAGTGATTTTCATGCTTCCAGGGGCCCAAAACACAAGATTTATGGAATGGTTAAAAGTGCATGAAAATGGCCAATTTACTCACTCTGAGTTCTCAAAAAGGGTTTCTTCACCCCGGAAGTTAATTAAATACCATTTGGAGGCATTAATGTTCGAGCAAAAACGGCTGATTTTCGACAAAAGAGATAACACCCCCCCATTACGTCATGCTTCAGAAATGTGGAAAATGGTCCGTTTTCAAATGTTTTATTTTTGAACGTCAGTTCACATTTGTAGGTGGATCATCAGTGTTAGAGCTAAAATTAGCATGTTTAAAGTGATTTTCATGCTTCCAGGGGCCCAAAACACAAGATTTATGGAATGGTTAAAAAGTGCATGAAAATGGCCAATTTACTCACTCTGAGTTCTCAAAAAGGGTTTCTTCACCCCGGGAAGTTAATTAAATACCATTTGGAGGCATTTAATGTTCGAGCAAAAACGGCTGATTTTCGACAAAGAGATAACACCCCCCATTACGTCATGCTTCAGAAATGTGGAAAATGGTCCGTTTTCAAATGTTTTATTTTTGAACGTCAGTTCACATTTGTAGGTGGATCATCAGTGTTAGAGCTAAAATTAGCATGTTTAAAGTGATTTTCATGCTTCCAGGGGCCCAAAACACAAGATTTATGGAATGGTTAAAAGTGCATGAAAATGGCCAATTTACTCACTCTGAGTTCTCAAAAAGGGTTTCTTCACCCCGGAAGTTAATTAAATACCATTTGGAGGCATTTAATGTTCGAGCAAAAACGGCTGATTTTTGACAAAAGAGATAACACCCCCCATTACGTCATGCTTCAGAAATGTGGAAAATGGTCCGTTTTCAAATGTTTTATTTTTGAACGTCAGTTCACATTTGTAGGTGGATCATCAGTGTTAGAGCTAAAATTAGCATGTTTAAAGTGATTTTCATGCTTCCAGGGGCCCAAAACACAAGATTTATGGAATGGTTAAAAGTGCATGAAAATGGCCAATTTTACTCACTCTGAGTTCTCAAAAAGGGTTTCTTCACCCCGGGAAGTTAATTAAATACCATTTGGAGGCATTTAATGTTCGAGCAAAAACGGCTGATTTTCGACAAAAGAGATAACACCCCCCCATTACGTCATGCTTCAGAAATGTGGAAAATGGTCCGTTTTCAAATGTTTTATTTTTGAACGTCAGTTCACATTTGTAGGTGGATCATCAGTGTTAGAGCTAAAATTAGCATGTTTAAAGTGATTTTCATGCTTCTTGGGGCCCAAAACACAAGATTTATGGAATGGTTAAAAGTGCATGAAAATGGCCAATTTACTCACTCTGAGTTCTCAAAAAGGGTTTCTTCACCCCGGGAAGTTAATTAAATACCATTTGGAGGCATTTAATGTTAGAGCAAAACGGCTGATTTTCGACAAAAGAGATAACACCCCCCCATTACGTCATGCTTCAGAAATGTGGAAAATGGTCCGTTTTCAAATGTTTTATTTTTGAACGTCAGTTCACATTTTATAGGTGGATCATCAGTGTTAGAGCTAAAATTAGCATGTTTTAAAGTGATTTTCATGCTTCCAGGGGCTCGGGAAGTTAATTAAATACCATTTGGAGGCATTTAATGTTCGAGCAAAAACGGCTGATTTTCGACAAAAGAGATAACACCCCCCCATTACGTCATGCTTCAGAAATGTGGAAAATGGTCCGTTTTCAAATGTTTTATTTTTGAACGTCAGTTCACATTTGTAGGTGGATCATCAGTGTTAGAGCTAAAATTAGCATGTTTAAAGTGATTTTCATGCTTCCAGGGGCTCGGGAAGTTAATTAAATACCATTTGGAGGCATTTAATGTTCGAGCAAAAACGGCTGATTTTCGACAAAAGAGATAACACCCCCCCATTACGTCATGCTTCAGAAATGTGGAAAATGGTCCGTTTTCAAATGTTTTATTTTTGAACGTCAGTTCACATTTGTAGGTGGATCATCAGTGTTAGAGCTAAAATTAGCATGTTTAAAGTGATTTTCATGCTTCCAGGGGCCCAAAACACAAGATTTATGGAATGGTTAAAAGTGCATGAAAATGGCCAATTTACTCACTCTGAGTTCTCAAAAAGGGTTTCTTCACCCCGGGAAGTTAATTAAATACCATTTGGAGGCATTTAATGTTCGAGCAAAAACAGCTGATTTTCGACAAAAGAGATAACACCCCCCCATTACGTCATGCTTCAGAAATGTGGAAAATGGTCCGTTTTCAAATGTTTTATTTTTGAACGTCAGTTCACATTTGTAGGTGGATCATCAGTGTTAGAGCTAAAATTAGCATGTTTAAAGTGATTTTCATGCTTCCAGGGGCTCGGGAAGTTAATTAAATACCATTTGGAGGCATTTAATGTTCGAGCAAAAACGGCTGATTTTCGACAAAAGAGATAACACCCCCCCATTACGTCATGCTTCAGAAATGTGGAAAATGGTCCGTTTTCAAATGTTTTATTTTTGAACGTCAGTTCACATTTGTAGGTGGATCATCAGTGTTAGAGCTAAAATTAGCATGTTTAAAGTGATTTTCATGCTTCCAGGGGCTCGGGAAGTTAATTAAATACCATTTGGAGGCATTTAATGTTCGAGCAAAAACGGCTGATTTTCGACAAAAGAGATAACACCCCCCCATTACGTCATGCTTCAGAAATGTGGAAAATGGTCCGTTTTCAAATGTTTTATTTTTGAACGTCAGTTCACATTTGTAGGTGGATCATCAGTGTTAGAGCTAAAATTAGCATGTTTAAAGTGATTTTCATGCTTCCAGGGGCCCAAAACACAAGATTTATGGAATGGTTAAAAGTGCATGAAAATTGCCAATTTACTCACTCTGAGTTCTCAAAAAGGGTTTCTTCACCCCGGGAAGTTAATTAAATACCATTTGGAGGCATTTAATGTTCGAGCAAAAACGGCTGATTTTCGACAAAGAGATAACACCCCCCCATTACGTCATGCTTCAGAAATGTGGAAAATGGTCCGTTTTCAAATGTTTTATTTTTGAACGTCAGTTCACATTTGTAGGTGGATCATCAGTGTTAGAGCTAAAATTAGCATGTTTAAAGTGATTTTCATGCTTCCAGGGGCCCAAAACACAAGATTTATGGAATGGTTAAAAGTGCATGAAAATGGCCAATTTACTCACTCTGAGTTCTCAAAAAGGGTTTCTTCACCCCGGGAAGTTAATTAAATACCATTTGGAGGCATTTAATGTTCGAGCAAAAACGGCTGATTTTCGACAAAAGAGATAACACCCCCCCATTACGTCATGCTTCAGAAATGTGGAAAATGGTCCGTTTTCAAATGTTTTATTTTTGAACGTCAGTTCACATTTGTAGGTGGATCATCAGTGTTAGAGCTAAAATTAGCATGTTTAAAGTGATTTTCATGCTTCCAGGGGCCCAAAACACAAGATTTATGGAATGGTTAAAAGTGCATGAAAATGGCCAATTTACTCACTCTGAGTTCTCAAAAAGGGTTTCTTCACCCCGGGAAGTTAATTAAATACCATTTGGAGGCATTTAATGTTCGAGCAAAACGGCTGATTTTCGACAAAGAGATAACACCCCCCCATTACGTCATGCTTCAGAAATGTGGAAAATGGTCCGTTTTCAAATGTTTTATTTTTGAACGTCAGTTCACATTTGTAGGTGGATCATCAGTGTTAGAGCTAAAATTAGCATGTTTAAAGTGATTTTCATGCTTCCAGGGGCCCAAAACACAAGATTTATGGAATGGTTAAAAGTGCATGAAAATGGCCAATTTACTCACTCTGAGTTCTCAAAAAGGGTTTCTTCACCCCGGGAAGTTAATTAAATACCATTTGGAGGCATTTAATGTTCGAGCCAAAAACGGAAAAACGGCTGATTTTCGACAAAAGAGATAACACCCCCCCATTACGTCATGCTTCAGAAATGTGGAAAATGGTCCGTTTTCAAATGTTTTATTTTTGAACGTCAGTTCACATTTGTAGGTGGATCATCAGTGTTAGAGCTAAAATTAGCATGTTTAAAGTGATTTTCATGCTTCTTGGGGCCCAAAACACAAGATTTATGGAATGGTTAAAAGTGCATGAAAATGGCCAATTTACTCACTCTGAGTTCTCAAAAAGGGTTTCTTCACCCCGGGAAGTTAATTAAATACCATTTGGAGGCATTTAATGTTAGAGCAAAAACGGCTGATTTTCGACAAAAGAGATAACACCCCCCCATTACGTCATGCTTCAGAAATGTGGAAAATGGTCCGTTTTCAAATGTTTTATTTTTGAACGTCAGTTCACATTTTATAGGTGGATCATCAGTGTTAGAGCTAAAATTAGCATGTTTAAAGTGATTTTCATGCTTCCAGGGGCTCGGGAAGTTAATTAAATACCATTTGGAGGCATTTAATGTTCGAGCAAAAACGGCTGATTTTCGACAAAAGAGATAACACCCCCCCATTACGTCATGCTTCAGAAATGTGGAAAATGGTCCGTTTTCAAATGTTTTATTTTTGAACGTCAGTTCACATTTGTAGGTGGATCATCAGTGTTAGAGCTAAAATTAGCATGTTTAAAGTGATTTTCATGCTTCCAGGGGCTCGGGAAGTTAATTAAATACCATTTGGAGGCATTTAATGTTCGAGCAAAAACGGCTGATTTTCGACAAAAGAGATAACACCCCCCCATTACGTCATGCTTCAGAAATGTGGAAAATGGTCCGTTTTCAAATGTTTTATTTTTGAACGTCAGTTCACATTTGTAGGTGGATCATCAGTGTTAGAGCTAAAATTAGCATGTTTAAAGTGATTTTCATGCTTCCAGGGGCCCAAAACACAAGATTTATGGAATGGTTAAAAGTGCATGAAAATGGCCAATTTACTCACTCTGAGTTCTCAAAAAGGGTTTCTTCACCCCGGGAAGTTAATTAAATACCATTTGGAGGCATTTAATGTTCGAGCAAAAACGGCTGATTTTCGACAAAAGAGATAACACCCCCCCATTACGTCATGCTTCAGAAAATGTGGAAAATGGTCCGTTTTCAAATGTTTTATTTTTGAACGTCAGTTCACATTTGTAGGTGGATCATCAGTGTTAGAGCTAAAATTAGCATGTTTAAAGTGATTTTCATGCTTCCAGGGGCTCGGGAAGTTAATTAAATACCATTTGGAGGCATTTAATGTTCGAGCAAAAACGGCTGATTTTCGACAAAAGAGATAACACCCCCCCATTACGTCATGCTTCAGAAATGTGGAAAATGGTCCGTTTTCAAATGTTTTATTTTTGAACGTCAGTTCACATTTGTAGGTGGATCATCAGTGTTAGAGCTAAAATTAGCATGTTTAAAGTGATTTTCATGCTTCCAGGGGCTCGGGAAGTTAATTAAATACCATTTTGGAGGCATTTAATGTTCGAGCAAAAACGGCTGATTTTCGACAAAAGAGATAACACCCCCCCATTACGTCATGCTTCAGAAATGTGGAAAATGGTCCGTTTTCAAATGTTTTATTTTTGAACGTCAGTTCACATTTGTAGGTGGATCATCAGTGTTAGAGCTAAAATTAGCATGTTTAAAGTGATTTTCATGCTTCCTGGGGCCCAAACACAAGATTTATGGAATGGTTAAAAGTGCATGAAAATGGCCAATTTACTCACTCTGAGTTCTCAAAAAAGGGTTTCTTCACCCGGGAAGTTAATTAAATACCATTTGGAGGCATTTAATGTTCGAGCAAAAACGGCTGATTTTCGACAAAAGAGATAACACCCCCCCATTACGTCATGCTTCAGAAATGTGGAAAATGGTCCGTTTTCAAATGTTTTATTTTTGAACGTCAGTTCACATTTGTAG
>NW_028243324.1:0-24968 GCF_964263255.1 Lissotriton vulgaris | reverse complement strand
TGGAAAATGGTCCGTTTTCAAATGTTTTATTTTTGAACGTCAGTTCACATTTGTAGGTGGATCATCAGTGTTAGAGCTAAAATTAGCATGTTTAAAGTGATTTTCATGCTTCCAGGGGCCCAAAACACAAGATTTATGGAATGGTTAAAAGTGCATGAAAATGGCCAATTTACTCACTCTGAGTTCTCAAAAAGGGTTTCTTCACCCCGGGAAGTTAATTAAATACCATTTGGAGGCATTTAATGTTCGAGCAAAAACGGCTGATTTTCGACAAAAGAGATAACACCCCCCCATTACGTCATGCTTCAGAAATGTGGAAAATGGTCCGTTTTCAAATGTTTTATTTTTTAACGTCAGTTCACATTTGTAGGTGGATCATCAGTGTTAGAGCTAAAATTAGCATGTTTAAAGTGATTTTCATGCTTCCAGGGGCTCGGGAAGTTAATTAAATACCATTTGGAGGCATTTAATGTTCGAGCAAAAACGGCTGATTTTCGACAAAAGAGATAACACCCCCCCATTACGTCATGCTTCAGAAATGTGGAAAATGGTCCGTTTCCAAATGTTTTATTTTTGAACGTCAGTTCACATTTGTAGGTGGATCATCAGTGTTAGAGCTAAAATTAGCATGTTTAAAGTGATTTTCATGCTTCCAGGGGCTCGGGAAGTGAAATAAATACCATTTGGAGGCATTTAATGTTCGAGCAAAAACGGCTGATTTTCGACAAAAGAGATAACACCCCCCCATTACGTCATGCTTCAGAAATGTGGAAAATGGTCCGTTTTCAAATGTTTTATTTTTGAACGTCAGTTCACATTTGTAGGTGGATCATCAGTGTTAGAGCTAAAATTAGCATGTTTAAAGTGATTTTCATGCTTCCAGGGGCTCGGGAAGTGAAATAAATACAATTTGGAGGCATTTAATGTTCGAGCAAAAACGGCTGATTTTCAACAAAAGAGATAACACCCCCCCATTACGTCATGCTTCAGAAATGTGGAAAATGGTCCGTTTTCAAATGTTTTATTTTTGAACGTCAGTTCACATTTGTAGGTGGATCATCAGTGTTAGAGCTAAAATTAGCATGTTTAAAGTGATTTTCATGCTTCCAGGGGCTCGGGAAGTTAATTAAATACCATTTGGAGGCATTTAATGTTCGAGCAAAAACGGCTGATTTTCGACAAAAGAGATAACACCCCCCCATTACGTCATGCTTCAGAAATGTGGAAAATGGTCCGTTTTCAAATGTTTTATTTTTGAACGTCAGTTCACATCTGTAGGTGGATCATCAGTGTTAGAGCTAAAATTAGCATGTTTAAAGTGATTTTCATGCTTCCAGGGGCCCAAAACACAAGATTTATGGAATGGTTAAAAGTGCATGAAAATGGCCAATTTACTCACTCTGAGTTCTCAAAAAGGGTTTCTTCACCCCGGGAAGTGAAATAAATACCATTTGGAGGCATTTAATGTTCGAGCAAAAACGGCTGATTTTCGACAAAAGAGATAACACCCCCCCATTACGTCATGCTTCAGAAATGTGGAAAATGGTCCGTTTTCAAATGTTTTATTTTTGAACGTCAGTTCACATTTGTAGGTGGATCATCAGTGTTAGAGCTAAAATTAGCATGTTTAAAGTGATTTTCATGCTTCCAGGGGCTCGGGAAGTGAAATAAATACCATTTGGAGGCATTTAATGTTCGAGCAAAAACGGCTGATTTTCGACAAAAGAGATAACACCCCCCCATTACGTCATGCTTCAGAAATGTGGAAAATGGTCCGTTTTCAAATGTTTTATTTTTGAACGTCAGTTCACATTTGTAGGTGGATCATCAGTGTTAGAGCTAAAATTAGCATGTTTAAAGTGATTTTCATGCTTCCAGGGGCCCAAAACACAAGATTAATGGAATGGTTAAAAGTGCATGAAAATGGCCAATTTACTCACTCTGAGTTCTCAAAAAGGGTTTCTTCACCCCGGGAAGTGAAATAAATACCATTTGGAGGCATTTAATGTTCGAGCAAAAACGGCTGATTTTCGACAAAAGAGATAACACCCCCCCATTACGTCATGCTTCAGAAATGTGGAAAATGGTCCGTTTTCAAATGTTTTATTTTTGAACGTCAGTTCACATTTGTAGGTGGATCATCAGTGTTAGAGCTAAAATTAGCATGTTTAAAGTGATTTTCATGCTTCCAGGGGCTCGGGAAGTTAATTAAATACCATTTGGAGGCATTTAATGTTCGAGCAAAAACGGCTGATTTTCGACAAAAGAGATAACACCCCCCCATTACGTCATGCTTCAGAAATGTGGAAAATGGTCCGTTTTCAAATGTTTTATTTTTGAACGTCAGTTCACATTTGTAGGTGGATCATCAGTGTTAGAGCTAAAATTAGCATGTTTAAAGTGATTTTCATGCTTCCAGGGGCCCAAAACACAAGATTTATGGAATGGTTAAAAGTGCATGAAAATGGCCAATTTACTCACTCTGAGTTCTCAAAAAGGGTTTCTTCACCCCGGGAAGTGAAATAAATACCATTTGGAGGCATTTAATGTTCGAGCAAAAACGGCTGATTTTCGACAAAAGAGATAACACCCCCCCATTACGTCATGCTTCAGAAATGTGGAAAATGGTCCGTTTTCAAATGTTTTATTTTTGAACGTCAGTTCACATTTGTAGGTGGATCATCAGTGTTAGAGCTAAAATTAGCATGTTTAAAGTGATTTTCATGCTTCCAGGGGCTCGGGAAGTGAAATAAATACCATTTGGAGGCATTTAATGTTCGAGCAAAAACGGCTGATTTTCGACAAAAGAGATAACACCCCCCCATTACGTCATGCTTCAGAAATGTGGAAAATGGTCCGTTTTCAAATGTTTTATTTTTGAACGTCAGTTCACATTTGTAGGTGGATCATCAGTGTTAGAGCTAAAATTAGCATGTTTAAAGTGATTTTCATGCTTCCAGGGGCTCGGGAAGTGAAATAAATACCATTTGGAGGCATTTAATGTTCGAGCAAAAACGGCTGATTTTCGACAAAAGAGATAACACCCCCCCATTACGTCATGCTTCAGAAATGTGGAAAATGGTCCGTTTTCAAATGTTTTATTTTTGAACGTCAGTTCACATTTGTAGGTGGATCATCAGTGTTAGAGCTAAAATTAGCATGTTTAAAGTGATTTTCATGCTTCCAGGGGCCCAAAACACAAGATTTATGGAATGGTTAAAAGTGCATGAAAATGGCCAATTTACTCACTCTGAGTTCTCAAAAAGGGTTTCTTCACCCCGGGAAGTGAAATAAATACCATTTGGAGGCATTTAATGTTCGAGCAAAAACGGCTGATTTTCGACAAAAGAGATAACACCCCCCCATTACGTCATGCTTCAGAAATGTGGAAAATGGTCCGTTTTCAAATGTTTTATTTTTGAACGTCAGTTCACATTTGTAGGTGGATCATCAGTGTTAGAGCTAAAATTAGCATGTTTAAAGTGATTTTCATGCTTCCAGGGGCTCGGGAAGTGAAATAAATACCATTTGGAGGCATTTAATGTTCGAGCAAAAACGGCTGATTTTCGACAAAAGAGATAACACCCCCCCATTACGTCATGCTTCAGAAATGTGGAAAATGGTCCGTTTTCAAATGTTTTATTTTTGAACGTCAGTTCACATTTGTAGGTGGATCATCAGTGTTAGAGCTAAAATTAGCATGTTTAAAGTGATTTTCATGCTTCCAGGGGCTCGGGAAGTGAAATAAATACCATTTGGAGGCATTTAATGTTCGAGCAAAAACGGCTGATTTTCGACAAAAGAGATAACACCCCCCCATTACGTCATGCTTCAGAAATGTGGAAAATGGTCCGTTTTCAAATGTTTTATTTTTGAACGTCAGTTCACATTTGTAGGTGGATCATCAGTGTTAGAGCTAAAATTAGCATGTTTAAAGTGATTTTCATGCTTCCAGGGGCTCGGGAAGTGAAATAAATACAATTTGGAGGCATTTAATGTTCGAGCAAAAACGGCTGATTTTCGACAAAAGAGATAACACCCCCCCATTACGTCATGCTTCAGAAATGTGGAAAATGGTCCGTTTTCAAATGTTTTATTTTTGAACGTCAGTTCACATTTGTAGGTGGATCATCAGTGTTAGAGCTAAAATTAGCATGTTTAAAGTGATTTTCATGCTTCCAGGGGCTCGGGAAGTTAATTAAATACCATTTGGAGGCATTTAATGTTCGAGCAAAAACGGCTGATTTTCGACAAAAGAGATAACACCCCCCCATTACGTCATGCTTCAGAAATGTGGAAAATGGTCCGTTTTCAAATGTTTTATTTTTGAACGTCAGTTCACATTTGTAGGTGGATCATCAGTGTTAGAGCTAAAATTAGCATGTTTAAAGTGATTTTCATGCTTCCAGGGGCCCAAAACACAAGATTTATGGAATGGTTAAAAGTGCATGAAAATGGCCAATTTACTCACTCTGAGTTCTCAAAAAGGGTTTCTTCACCCCGGGAAGTTAATTAAATACCATTTGGAGGCATTTAATGTTCGAGCAAAAACGGCTGATTTTCGACAAAAGAGATAACACCCCCCCATTACGTCATGCTTCAGAAATGTGGAAAATGGTCGGTTTTCAAATGTTTTATTTTTGAACGTCAGTTCACATTTGTAGGTGGATCATCAGTGTTAGAGCTAAAATTAGCATGTTTAAAGTGATTTTCATGCTTCCAGGGGCTCGGGAAGTGAAATAAATACCATTTGGAGGCATTTAATGTTCGAGCAAAAACGGCTGATTTTCGACAAAAGAGATAACACCCCCCCATTACGTCATGCTTCAGAAATGTGGAAAATGGTCCGTTTTCAAATGTTTTATTTTTGAACGTCAGTTCACATTTGTAGGTGGATCATCAGTGTTAGAGCTAAAATTAGCATGTTTAAAGTGATTTTCATGCTTCCAGGGGCTCGGGAAGTTAATTAAATACCATTTGGAGGCATTTAATGTTCGAGCAAAAACGGCTGATTTTCGACAAAAGAGATAACACCCCCCCATTACGTCATGCTTCAGAAATGTGGAAAATGGTCCGTTTTCAAATGTTTTATTTTTGAACGTCAGTTCACATTTGTAGTGGATCATCAGTGTTAGAGCTAAAATTTGCATGTTTAAAGTGATTTTCATGCTTCCAGGGGCCCAAAACACAAGATTAATGGAATGGTTAAAAGTGCATGAAAATGGCCAATTTACTCACTCTGAGTTCTCAAAAAGGGTTTCTTCACCCCGGGAAGTTAATTAAATACCATTTGGAGGCATTTAATGTTCGAGCAAAAACGGCTGATTTTCGACAAAAGAGATAACACCCCCCCATTACGTCATGCTTCAGAAATGTGGAAAATGGTCCGTTTTCAAATGTTTTATTTTTGAACGTCAGTTCACATTTGTAGGTGGATCATCAGTGTTAGAGCTAAAATTAGCATGTTTAAAGTGATTTTCATGCTTCCAGGGGCTCGGGAAGTTAATTAAATACCATTTGGAGGCATTTAATGTTCGAGCAAAAACGGCTGATTTTCGACAAAAGAGATAACACCCCCCCATAACGTCATGCTTAAGAAATGTGGAAAATGGTCCGTTTTCAAATGTTTTATTTTTGAACGTCAGTTCACATTTGTAGGTGGATCATCAGTGTTAGAGCTAAAATTAGCATGTTTAAAGTAATTTTCATGCTTCCAGGGGCTCGGGAAGTGAAATAAATACCATTTTGAGGCATTTAATGTTCGAGCAAAAACAGCTGATTTTCGACAAAAGAGATAACACCCCCCCATTACGTCATGCTTCAGAAATGTGGAAAATGGTCCGTTTTCAAATGTTTTATTTTTGAACGTCAGTTCACATTTGTAGGTGGATCATCAGTGTTAGAGCTAAAATTAGCATGTTTAAAGTGATTTTCATGCTTTCAGGGGCCCAAAACATAAGATTTATGGAATGGTTAAAAGTGCATGAAAATGGCCAATTTACTCACTCTGAGTTCTCAAAAAGGGTTTCTTCACCCCGGGAAGTTAATTAAATACCATTTGGAGGCATTTGATGTTCGAGCAAAAACGGCTGATTTTCGACAAAAGAGATAACACCCCCCCATTACGTCATGCTTCAGAAATGTGGAAAATGGTCCGTTTTCAAATGTTTTATTTTTGAACGTCAGTTCACATTTGTAGGTGGATCATCAGTGTTAGAGCTAAAATTAGCATGTTTAAAGTGATTTTCATGCTTCCAGGGGCTCGGGAAGTTAATTAAATACCATTTGGAGGCATTTAATGTTCGAGCAAAAATGGCTGATTTTCGACAAAAGAGATAACACCCCCCCATTACGTCATGCTTCAGAAATGTGGAAAATGGTCCATTTTCAAATGTTTTATTTTTGAACGTCAGTTCACATTTGTAGGTGGATCATCAGTGTTAGAGCTAAAATTAGCATGTTTAAAGTGATTTTCATGCTTCCAGGGGCCCAAAACACAAGATTTATGGAATGGTTAAAAGTGCATGAAAATGGACAATTTACTCACTCTGAGTTCTCAAAAAGGGTTTCTTCACCCCGGGAAGTTAATTAAATACCATTTGGAGGCATTTAATGTTCGAGCAAAAACGGCTGATTTTCGACAAAAGAGATAACACCCCCCCATTACGTCATGCTTCAGAAATGTGGAAAATGGTCTGTTTTCAAATGTTTTATTTTTGAACGTCAGTTCACATTTGTAGGTGGATCATCAGTGTTAGAGCTAAAATTAGCATGTTTAAAGTGATTTTCATGCTTCCAGGGGCTCGGGAAGTTAATTAAATACCATTTGGAGGCATTTAATGTTCGAGCAAAAACGGCTGATTTTCGCCAAAAGAGATAACACCCCCCCATTACGTCATGCTTCAGAAATGTGGAAAATGGTCCGTTTTCAAATGTTTTATTTTTGAACGTCAGTTCACATTTGTAGGTGGATCATCAGTGTTATAGCTAAAATTAGCATGTTTAAAGTGATTTTCATGCTTCCAGGGGCCCAAAACACAAGATTTATGGAATGGTTAAAAGTGCATGAAAATGGCCAATTTACTCACTCTGAGTTCTCAAAAAGGGTTTCTTCACCCCGGGAAGTTAATTAAATACCATTTGGAGGCATTTAATGTTCGAGCAAAAACGGCTGATTTTCGACAAAAGAGATAACACCCCCCCATTACGTCATGCTTCAGAAATGTGGAAAATGGTCTGTTTTCAAATGTTTTATTTTTGAACGTCAGTTCACATTTGTAGGTGGATCATCAGTGTTAGAGCTAAAATTAGCATGTTTAAAGTGATTTTCATGCTTCCAGGGGCCCAAAACACAAGATTAATGGAATGGTTAAAAGTGCATGAAAATGGCCAATTTACTCACTCTGAGTTCTCAAAAAGGGTTTCTTCACCCCGGGAAGTTAATTAAATACCATTTGGAGGCATTTAATGTTCGAGCAAAAACGGCTGATTTTCGACAAAAGAGATAACACCCCCCCATTACGTCATGCTTCAGAAATGTGGAAAATGGTCTGTTTTCAAATGTTTTATTTTTGAACGTCAGTTCACATTTGTAGGTGGATCATCAGTGTTAGAGCTAAAATTAGCATGTTTAAAGTGATTTTCATGCTTCCAGGGGCTCGGGAAGTTAATTAAATACCATTTGGAGGCATTTAATGTTCGAGCAAAAACGGCTGATTTTCGACAAAAGAGATAACACCCCCCCATAACGTCATGCTTAAGAAATGTGGAAAATGGTCCGTTTTCAAATGTTTTATTTTTGAACGTCAGTTCACATTTGTAGGTGGATCATCAGTGTTAGAGCTAAAATTAGCATGTTTAAAGTGATTTTCATGCTTCCAGGGGCCCAAAACACAAGATTTATGGAATGGTTAAAAGTGCATGAAAATGGCCAATTTACTCACTCTGAGTTCTCAAAAAGGGTTTCTTCACCCCGGGAAGTTAATTAAATACCATTTGGAGGCATTTAATGTTCGAGCAAAAACGGCTGATTTTCGACAAAAGAGATAACACCCCCCCATTACGTCATGCTTCAGAAATGTGGAAAATGGTCCGTTTTCAAATGTTTTATTTTTGAATGTCAGTTCACATTTGTAGGTGGATCATCAGTGTTAGAGCTAAAATTAGCATGTTTAAAGTGATTTTCATGCTTCCAGGGGCTCGGGAAGTTAATTAAATACCATTTGGAGGCATTTAATGTTCGAGCAAAAACGGCTGATTTTCGACAAAAGAGATAACACCCCCCCCATTACGTCATGCTTCAGAAATGTGGAAAATGGTCCGTTTTCAAATGTTTTATTTTTGAACGTCAGTTCACATTTGTAGGTGGATCATCAGTGTTAGAGCTAAAATTAGCATGTTTAAAGTGATTTTCATGCTTCCAGGGGCTCGGGAAGTGAAATAAATACCATTTGGAGGCATTTAATGTTCGAGCAAAAACGGCTGATTTTCGACAAAAGAGATAACACCCCCCCATTACGTCATGCTTCAGAAATGTGGAAAATGGTCCGTTTTCAAATGTTTTATTTTTGAACGTCAGTTCACATTTGTAGGTGGATCATCAGTGTTAGAGCTAAAATTAGCATGTTTAAAGTGATTTTCATGCTTCCAGGGGCTCGGGAAGTGAAATAAATACCATTTGGAGGCATTTAATGTTCGAGCAAAAACGGCTGATTTTCGACAAAAGAGATAACACCCCCCCATTACGTCATGCTTCAGAAATGTGGAAAATGGTCCGTTTTCAAATGTTTTATTTTTGAATGTCAGTTCACATTTGTAGGTGGATCATCAGTGTTAGAGCTAAAATTAGCATGTTTAAAGTGATTTTCATGCTTCCAGGGGCTCGGGAAGTTAATTAAATAACATTTGGAGGCATTTAATGTTCGAGCAAAAACGGCTGATTTTCGACAAAAGAGATAACACCCCCCCCATTACGTCATGCTTCAGAAATGTGGAAAATGGTCCGTTTTCAAATGTTTTATTTTTGAACGTCAGTTCACATTTGTAGGTGGATCATCAGTGTTAGAGCTAAAATTAGCATGTTTAAAGTGATTTTCATGCTTCCAGGGGCTCGGGAAGTTAATTAAATACCATTTGGAGGCATTTAATGTTCGAGCAAAAACGGCTGATTTTCGACAAAAGAGATAACACCCCCCCATTACGTCATGCTTCAGAAATGTGGAAAATGGTCCATTTTCAAATGTTTTATTTTTGAACGTCAGTTCACATTTGTAGGTGGATCATCAGTGTTAGAGCTAAAATTAGCATGTTTAAAGTGATTTTCATGCTTCCAGGGGCCCAAAACACAAGATTAATGGAATGGTTAAAAGTGCATGAAAATGGCCAATTTACTCACTCTGAGTTCTCAAAAAGGGTTTCTTCACCCCGGGAAGTTAATTAAATACCATTTGGAGGCATTTAATGTTCGAGCAAAAACGGCTGATTTTCGACAAAAGAGATAACACCCCCCCATTACGTCATGCTTCAGAAATGTGGAAAATGGTCCGTTTTCAAATGTTTTATTTTTGAACGTCAGTTCACATTTGTAGGTGGATCATCAGTGTTTGAGCTAAAATTAGCATGTTTAAAGTGATTTTCATGCTTCCAGGGGCTCGGGAAGTTAATTAAATACCATTTGGAGGCATTTAATGTTCGAGCAAAAACGGCTGATTTTCGACAACAGAGATAACACCCCCCCATAACGTCATGCTTAAGAAATGTGGAAAATGGTCCGTTTTCAAATGTTTTATTTTTGAACGTCAGTTCACATTTGTAGGTGGATCATCAGTGTTAGAGCTAAAATTAGCATGTTTAAAGTGATTTTCATGCTTCCAGGGGCCCAAAACACAAGATTTATGGAATGGTTAAAAGTGCATGAAAATGGCCAATTTACTCACTCTGAGTTCTCAAAAAGGGTTTCTTCACCCCGGGAAGTTAATTAAATACCATTTGGAGGCATTTAATGTTCGAGCAAAAACGGCTGATTTTCGACAAAAGAGATAACACCCCCCCATTACGTCATGCTTCAGAAATGTGGAAAATGGTCCGTTTTCAAATGTTTTATTTTTGAACGTCAGTTCACATTTGTAGGTGGATCATCAGTGTTAGAGCTAAAATTAGCATGTTTAAAGTGATTTTCATGCTTCCAGGGGCTCGGGAAGTTAATTAAATACCATTTGGAGGCATTTAATGTTCGAGCAAAAACGGCTGATTTTCGACAAAAGAGATAACACCCCCCCATTACGTCATGCTTCAGAAATGTGGAAAATGGTCCGTTTTCAAATGTTTTATTTTTGAACGTCAGTTCACATTTGTAGGTGGATCATCAGTGTTAGAGCTAAAATTAGCATGTTTAAAGTGATTTTCATGCTTCCAGGGGCTCGGGAAGTGAAATAAATACCATTTGGAGGCATTTAATGTTCGAGCAAAAACGGCTGATTTTCGACAAAAGAGATAACACCCCCCCATTACGTCATGCTTCAGAAATGTGGAAAATGGTCCGTTTTCAAATGTTTTATTTTTGAACGTCAGTTCACATTTGTAGGTGGATCATCAGTGTTAGAGCTAAAATTAGCATGTTTAAAGTGATTTTCATGCTTCCAGGGGCTCGGGAAGTGAAATAAATACCATTTGGAGGCATTTAATGTTCGAGCAAAAACGGCTGATTTTCGACAAAAGAGATAACACCCCCCCATTACGTCATGCTTCAGAAATGTGGAAAATGGTCCGTTTTCAAATGTTTTATTTTTGAACGTCAGTTCATATTTGTAGGTGGATCATCAGTGTTAGAGCTAAAATTAGCATGTTTAAAGTGATTTTCATGCTTCCAGGGGCTCGGGAAGTTAATTAAATACCATTTGGAGGCATTTAATGTTCGAGCAAAAACGGCTGATTTTCGACAAAAGAGATAACACCCCCCCATTACGTCATGCTTCAGAAATGTGGAAAATGGTCCGTTTTCAAATGTTTTATTTTTGAACGTCAGTTCACATTTGTAGGTGGATCATCAGTGTTAGAGCTAAAATTAGCATGTTTAAAGTGATTTTCATGCTTCCAGGGGCCCAAAACACAAGATTTATGGAATGGTTAAAAGTGCATGAAAATGGCCAATTTACTCACTCTGAGTTCTCAAAAAGGGTTTCTTCACCCCGGGAAGTGAAATAAATACCATTTGGAGGCATTTAATGTTCGAGCAAAAACGGCTGATTTTCGACAAAAGAGATAACACCCCCCCATTACGTCATGCTTCAGAAATGTGGAAAATGGTCCGTTTTCAAATGTTTTATTTTTGAACGTCAGTTCACATTTGTAGGTGGATCATCAGTGTTAGAGCTAAAATTTGCATGTTTAAAGTGATTTTCATGCTTCCAGGGGCTCGGGAAGTGAAATAAATACCATTTGGAGGCATTTAATGTTCGAGCAAAAACGGCTGATTTTCGACAAAAGAGATAACACCCCCCCATTACGTCATGCTTCAGAAATGTGGAAAATGGTCCGTTTTCAAATGTTTTATTTTTGAACGTCAGTTCACATTTGTAGGTGGATCATCAGTGTTAGAGCTAAAATTAGCATGTTTAAAGTGATTTTCATGCTTCCAGGGGCTCGGGAAGTGAAATAAATACCATTTGGAGGCATTTAATGTTCGAGCAAAAACGGCTGATTTTCGACAAAAGAGATAACACCCCCCCATTACGTCATGCTTCAGAAATGTGGAAAATGGTCCGTTTTCAAATGTTTTATTTTTGAACGTCAGTTCACATTTGTAGGTGGATCATCAGTGTTAGAGCTAAAATTAGCATGTTTAAAGTGATTTTCATGCTTCCAGGGGCTCGGTAAGTGAAATAAATACCATTTGGAGGCATTTAATGTTCGAGCAAAAACGGCTGATTATCGACAAAAGAGATAACACCCCCCCATTAAGTCATGCTTCAGAAATGTGGAAAATGGTCCGTTTTCAAATGTTTTATTTTTGAACGTCAGTTCACATTTGTAGGTGGATCATCAGTGTTAGAGCTAAAATTAGCATGTTTAAAGTGATTTTCATGCTTCCAGGGGCTCGGGAAGTTAATTAAATACCATTTGGAGGCATTTAATGTTCGAGCAAAAACGGCTGATTTTCGACAAAAGAGATAACACCCCCCCATTACGTCATGCTTCAGAAATGTGGAAAATGGTCCATTTTCAAATGTTTTATTTTTGAACGTCAGTTCACATTTGTAGGTGGATCATCAGTGTTAGAGCTAAAATTAGCATGTTTAAAGTGATTTTCATGCTTCCAGGGGCCCAAAACACAAGATTAATGGAATGGTTAAAAGTGCATGAAAATGGCTAATTTACTCACTCTGAGTTCTCAAAAAGGGTTTCTTCACCCCGGGAAGTTAATTAAATACCATTTGGAGGCATTTAATGTTCGAGCAAAAACGGCTGATTTTCGACAAAAGAGATAACACCCCCCCATTACGTCATGCTTCAGAAATGTGGAAAATGGTCCGTTTTCAAATGTTTTATTTTTGAACGTCAGTTCACATTTGTAGGTGGATCATCAGTGTTTGAGCTAAAATTAGCATGTTTAAAGTGATTTTCATGCTTCCAGGGGCTCGGGAAGTTAATTAAATACCATTTGGAGGCATTTAATGTTCGAGCAAAAACGGCTGATTTTCGACAACAGAGATAACACCCCCCCATAACGTCATGCTTAAGAAATGTGGAAAATGGTCCGTTTTCAAATGTTTTATTTTTGAACGTCAGTTCACATTTGTAGGTGGATCATCAGTGTTAGAGCTAAAATTAGCATGTTTAAAGTGATTTTCATGCTTCCAGGGGCCCAAAACACAAGATTTATGGAATGGTTAAAAGTGCATGAAAATGGCCAATTTACTCACTCTGAGTTCTCAAAAAGGGTTTCTTCACCCCGGGAAGTTAATTAAATACCATTTGGAGGCATTTAATGTTCGAGCAAAAACGGCTGATTTTCGACAAAAGAGATAACACCCCCCCATTACGTCATGCTTCAGAAATGTGGAAAATGGTCCGTTTTCAAATGTTTTATTTTTGAACGTCAGTTCACATTTGTAGGTGGATCATCAGTGTTAGAGCTAAAATTAGCATGTTTAAAGTGATTTTCATGCTTCCAGGGGCTCGGGAAGTTAATTAAATACCATTTGGAGGCATTTAATGTTCGAGCAAAAACGGCTGATTTTCGACAAAAGAGATAACACCCCCCCATTACGTCATGCTTCAGAAATGTGGAAAATGGTCCGTTTTCAAATGTTTTATTTTTGAACGTCAGTTCACATTTGTAGGTGGATCATCAGTGTTAGAGCTAAAATTAGCATGTTTAAAGTGATTTTCATGCTTCCAGGGGCTCGGGAAGTGAAATAAATACCATTTGGAGGCATTTAATGTTCGAGCAAAAACGGCTGATTTTCGAAAAAAGAGATAACACCCCCCCATTACGTCATGCTTCAGAAATGTGGAAAATGGTCCGTTTTCAAATGTTTTATTTTTGAACGTCAGTTCACATTTGTAGGTGGATCATCAGTGTTAGAGCTAAAATTAGCATGTTTAAAGTGATTTTCATGCTTCCAGGGGCTCGGGAAGTGAAATAAATACCATTTGGAGGCATTTAATGTTCGAGCAAAAACGGCTGATTATCGACAAAAGAGATAACACCCCCCCATTAAGTCATGCTTCAGAAATGTGGAAAATGGTCCGTTTTCAAATGTTTTATTTTTGAACGTCAGTTCACATTTGTAGGTGGATCATCAGTGTTAGAGCTAAAATTAGCATGTTTAAAGTGATTTTCATGCTTCCAGGGGCTCGGGAAGTTAATTAAATACCATTTGGAGGCATTTAATGTTCGAGCAAAAACGGCTGATTTTCGACAAAAGAGATAACACCCCCCCATTACGTCATGCTTCAGAAATGTGGAAAATGGTCCATTTTCAAATGTTTTATTTTTGAACGTCAGTTCACATTTGTAGGTGGATCATCAGTGTTAGAGCTAAAATTAGCATGTTTAAAGTGATTTTCATGCTTCCAGGGGCCCAAAACACAAGATTAATGGAATGGTTAAAAGTGCATGAAAATGGCCAATTTACTCACTCTGAGTTCTCAAAAAGGGTTTCTTCACCCCGGGAAGTTAATTAAATACCATTTGGAGGCATTTAATGTTTGAGCAAAAACGGCTGATTTTCGACAAAAGAGATAACACCCCCCCATTACGTCATGCTTCAGAAATGTGGAAAATGGTCCGTTTTCAAATGTTTTATTTTTGAACGTCAGTTCACATTTGTAGGTGGATCATCAGTGTTTGAGCTAAAATTAGCATGTTTAAAGTGATTTTCATGCTTCCAGGGGCTCGGGAAGTTAATTAAATACCATTTGGAGGCATTTAATGTTCGAGCAAAAACGGCTGATTTTCGACAAAAGAGATAACACCCCCCCATAACGTCATGCTTAAGAAATGTGGAAAATGGTCCGTTTTCAAATGTTTTATTTTTGAACGTCAGTTCACATTTGTAGGTGGATCATCAGTGTTAGAGCTAAAATTAGCATGTTTAAAGTGATTTTCATGCTTCCAGGGGCTCGGGAAGTGAAATAAATACCATTTGGAGGCATTTAATGTTCGAGCAAAAACGGCTGATTTTCGACAAAAGAGATAACACCCCCCCATTACGTCATGCTTCAGAAATGTGGAAAATGGTCCGTTTTCAAATGTTTTATTTTTGAACGTCAGTTCATATTTGTAGGTGGATCATCAGTGTTAGAGCTAAAATTAGCATGTTTAAAGTGATTTTCATGCTTCCAGGGGCTCGGGAAGTTAATGAAATACCATTTGGAGGCATTTAATGTTCGAGCAAAAACGGCTGATTTTCGACAAAAGAGATAACACCCCCCCATTACGTCATGCTTCAGAAATGTGGAAAATGGTCCGTTTTCAAATGTTTTATTTTTGAACGTCAGTTCACATTTGTAGGTGGATCATCAGTGTTAGAGCTAAAATTAGCATGTTTAAAGTGATTTTCATGCTTCCAGGGGCCCAAAACACAAGATTTATGGAATGGTTAAAAGTGCATGAAAATGGCCAATTTACTCACTCTGAGTTCTCAAAAAGGGTTTCTTCACCCCGGGAAGTGAAATAAATACCATTTGGAGGCATTTAATGTTCGAGCAAAAACGGCTGATTTTCGACAAAAGAGATAACACCCCCCCATTACGTCATGCTTCAGAAATGTGGAAAATGGTCCGTTTTCAAATGTTTTATTTTTGAACGTCAGTTCACATTTGTAGGTGGATCATCAGTGTTAGAGCTAAAATTAGCATGTTTAAAGTGATTTTCATGCTTCCAGGGGCTCGGGAAGTGAAATAAATACCATTTGGAGGCATTTAATGTTCGAGCAAAAACGGCTGATTTTCGACAAAAGAGATAACACCCCCCCATTACGTCATGCTTCAGAAATGTGGAAAATGGTCCGTTTTCAAATGTTTTATTTTTGAACGTCAGTTCACATTTGTAGGTGGATCATCAGTGTTAGAGCTAAAATTAGCATGTTTAAAGTGATTTTCATGCTTCCAGGGGCCAAAAACACAAGATTAATGGAATGGTTAAAAGTGCATGAAAATGGCCAATTTACTCACTCTGAGTTCTCAAAAAGGGTTTCTTCACCCCGGGAAGTGAAATAAATACCATTTGGAGGCATTTAATGTTCGAGCAAAAACGGCTGATTTTCGACAAAAGAGATAACACCCCCCCATTACGTCATGCTTCAGAAATGTGGAAAATGGTCCGTTTTCAAATGTTTTATTTTTGAACGTCAGTTCACATTTGTAGGTGGATCATCAGTGTTAGAGCTAAAATTAGCATGTTTAAAGTGATTTTCCTGCTTCCAGGGGCTCGGGAAGTTAATTAAATACCATTTGGAGGCATTTAATGTTCGAGCAAAAACGGCTGATTTTCGACAAAAGAGATAACACCCCCCCCACTACGTCATGCTTCAGAAATGTGGAAAATGGTCCGTTTTCAAATGTTTTATTTTTGAACGTCAGTTCACATTTGTAGGTGGATCATCAGTGTTAGAGCTAAAATTAGCATGTTTAAAGTGATTTTCATGCTTCCAGGGGCTCGGGAAGTTAATTAAATACCATTTGGAGGCATTTAATGTTCGAGCAAAAACGGCTGATTTTCGACAAAAGAGATAACACCCCCCCATTACGTCATGCTTCAGAAATGTGGAAAATGGTCCATTTTCAAATGTTTTATTTTTGAACGTCAGTTCACATTTGTAGGTGGATCATCAGTGTTAGAGCTAAAATTAGCATGTTTAAAGTGATTTTCATGCTTCCAGGGGCCCAAAACACAAGATTAATGGAATGGTTAAAAGTGCATGAAAATGGCCAATTTACTCACTCTGAGTTCTCAAAAAGGGTTTCTTCACCCCGGGAAGTTAATTAAATACCATTTGGAGGCATTTAATGGTCGAGCAAAAACGGCTGATTTTCGACAAAAGAGATAACACCCCCCCATTACGTCATGCTTCAGAACTGTGGAAAATGGTCCGTTTTCAAATGTTTTATTTTTGAACGTCAGTTCACATTTGTAGGTGGATCATCAGTGTTTGAGCTAAAATTAGCATGTTTAAAGTGATTTTCATGCTTCCAGGGGCTCGGGAAGTTAATTAAATACCATTTGGAGGCATTTAATGTTCGAGCAAAAACGGCTGATTTTCGACAAAAGAGATAACACCCCCCCATAACGTCATGCTTAAGAAATGTGGAAAATGGTCCGTTTTCAAATGTTTTATTTTTTAACGTCAGTTCACATTTGTAGGTGGATCATCAGTGTTAGAGCTAAAATTAGCATGTTTAAAGTGATTTTCATGCTTCCAGGGGCTCGGGAAGTTAATTAAATACCATTTGGAGGCATTTAATGTTCGAGCAAAAACGGCTGATTTTCGACAAAAGAGATAACACCCCCCCATTACGTCATGCTTCAGAAATGTGGAAAATGGTCCGTTTCCAAATGTTTTATTTTTGAACGTCAGTTCACATTTGTAGGTGGATCATCAGTGTTAGAGCTAAAATTAGCATGTTTAAAGTGATTTTCATGCTTCCAGGGGCTCGGGAAGTGAAATAAATACCATTTGGAGGCATTTAATGTTCGAGCAAAAACGGCTGATTTTCGACAAAAGAGATAACACCCCCCCATTACGTCATGCTTCAGAAATGTGGAAAATGGTCCGTTTTCAAATGTTTTATTTTTGAACGTCAGTTCACATTTGTAGGTGGATCATCAGTGTTAGAGCTAAAATTAGCATGTTTAAAGTGATTTTCATGCTTCCAGGGGCTCGGGAAGTGAAATAAATACAATTTGGAGGCATTTAATGTTCGAGCAAAAACGGCTGATTTTCGACAAAAGAGATAACACCCCCCCATTACGTCATGCTTCAGAAATGTGGAAAATGGTCCGTTTTCAAATGTTTTATTTTTGAACGTCAGTTCACATTTGTAGGTGGATCATCAGTGTTAGAGCTAAAATTAGCATGTTTAAAGTGATTTTCATGCTTCCAGGGGCTCGGGAAGTTAATTAAATACCATTTGGAGGCATTTAATGTTCGAGCAAAAACGGCTGATTTTCGACAAAAGAGATAACACCCCCCCATTACGTCATGCTTCAGAAATGTGGAAAATGGTCCGTTTTCAAATGTTTTATTTTTGAACGTCAGTTCACATCTGTAGGTGGATCATCAGTGTTAGAGCTAAAATTAGCATGTTTAAAGTGATTTTCATGCTTCCAGGGGCCCAAAACACAAGATTTATGGAATGGTTAAAAGTGCATGAAAATGGCCAATTTACTCACTCTGAGTTCTCAAAAAGGGTTTCTTCACCCCGGGAAGTGAAATAAATACCATTTGGAGGCATTTAATGTTCGAGCAAAAACGGCTGATTTTCGACAAAAGAGATAACACCCCCCCATTACGTCATGCTTCAGAAATGTGGAAAATGGTCCGTTTTCAAATGTTTTATTTTTGAACGTCAGTTCACATTTGTAGGTGGATCATCAGTGTTAGAGCTAAAATTAGCATGTTTAAAGTGATTTTCATGCTTCCAGGGGCTCGGGAAGTGAAATAAATACCATTTGGAGGCATTTAATGTTCGAGCAAAAACGGCTGATTTTCGACAAAAGAGATAACACCCCCCCATTACGTCATGCTTCAGAAATGTGGAAAATGGTCCGTTTTCAAATGTTTTATTTTTGAACGTCAGTTCACATTTGTAGTTGGATCATCAGTGTTAGAGCTAAAATTAGCATGTTTAAAGTGATTTTCATGCTTCCAGGGGCCCAAAACACAAGATTAATGGAATGGTTAAAAGTGCATGAAAATGTCCAATTTACTCACTCTGAGTTCTCAAAAAGGGTTTCTTCACCCCGGGAAGTGAAATAAATACCATTTGGAGGCATTTAATGTTCGAGCAAAAACGGCTGATTTTCGACAAAAGAGATAACACCCCCCCATTACGTCATGCTTCAGAAATGTGGAAAATGGTCCGTTTTCAAATGTTTTATTTTTGAACGTCAGTTCACATTTGTAGGTGGATCATCAGTGTTAGAGCTAAAATTAGCATGTTTAAAGTGATTTTCATGCTTCCAGGGGCTCGGGAAGTTAATTAAATACCATTTGGAGGCATTTAATGTTCGAGCAAAAACGGCTGATTTTCGACAAAAGAGATAACACCCCCCCATTACGTCATGCTTCAGAAATGTGGAAAATGGTCCGTTTTCAAATGTTTTATTTTTGAACGTCAGTTCACATTTGTAG
Organism: Lissotriton vulgaris; assembly: GCF_964263255.1. Lineage (NCBI taxonomy): Eukaryota > Metazoa > Chordata > Amphibia > Caudata > Salamandridae > Lissotriton > Lissotriton vulgaris. Next base: position 6,111 of record NW_028243324.1, on the reverse strand, counting down.
GTGGATCATCAGTGTTAGAGCTAAAATTAGCATGTTTAAAGTGATTTTCATGCTTCCAGGGGCCCAAAACACAAGATTTATGGAATGGTTAAAAGTGCATGAAAATGGCCAATTTACTCACTCTGAGTTCTCAAAAAGGGTTTCTTCACCCCGGGAAGTGAAATAAATACCATTTGGAGGCATTTAATGTTCGAGCAAAAACGGCTGATTTTCGACAAAAGAGATAACACCCCCCCATTACGTCATGCTTCAGAAATGTGGAAAATGGTCCGTTTTCAAATGTTTTATTTTTGAACGTCAGTTCACATTTGTAGGTGGATCATCAGTGTTAGAGCTAAAATTAGCATGTTTAAAGTGATTTTCATGCTTCCAGGGGCTCGGGAAGTGAAATAAATACCATTTGGAGGCATTTAATGTTCGAGCAAAAACGGCTGATTTTCGACAAAAGAGATAACACCCCCCCATTACGTCATGCTTCAGAAATGTGGAAAATGGTCCGTTTTCAAATGTTTTATTTTTGAACGTCAGTTCACATTTGTAGGTGGATCATCAGTGTTAGAGCTAAAATTAGCATGTTTAAAGTGATTTTCATGCTTCCAGGGGCTCGGGAAGTGAAATAAATACCATTTGGAGGCATTTAATGTTCGAGCAAAAACGGCTGATTTTCGACAAAAGAGATAACACCCCCCCATTACGTCATGCTTCAGAAATGTGGAAAATGGTCCGTTTTCAAATGTTTTATTTTTGAACGTCAGTTCACATTTGTAGGTGGATCATCAGTGTTAGAGCTAAAATTAGCATGTTTAAAGTGATTTTCATGCTTCCAGGGGCCCAAAACACAAGATTAATGGAATGGTTAAAAGTGCATGAAAATGGCCAATTTACTCACTCTGAGTTCTCAAAAAGGGTTTCTTCACCCCGGGAAGTTAAATAAATACCATTTGGAGGCATTTAATGTTCGAGCAAAAACGGCTGATTTTCGACAAAAGAGATAACACCCCCCCATTACGTCATGCTTCAGAAATGTGGAAAATGGTCCGTTTTCAAATGTTTTATTTTTGAACGTCAGTTCACATTTGTAGGTGGATCATCGGTGTTAGAGCTAAAATTAGCATGTTTAAAGTGATTTTCATGCTTCCAGGGGCTCGGGAAGTTAATTAAATACCATTTGGAGGCATTTAATGTTCGAGCAAAAACGGCTGATTTTCGACAAAAGAGATAACACCCCTCCATTACGTCATGCTTCAGAAATGTGGAAAATGGTCCGTTTTCAAATGTTTTATTTTTGAACGTCAGTTCACATTTGTAGGTGGATCATCAGTGTTAGAGCTAAAATTAGCATGTTTAAAGTGATTTTCATGCTTCCAGGGGCCCAAAACACAAGATTTATGGAATGGTTAAAAGTGCATGAAAATGGCCAATTTACTCACTCTGAGTTCTCAAAAAGGGTTTCTTCACCCCGGGAAGTTAATTAAATACCATTTGGAGTTATTTAATGTTCGAGCAAAAACGGCTGATTTTCGACAAAAGAGATAACACCCCCCCATTACGTCATGCTTCAGAAATGTGGAAAATGGTCCGTTTTCAAATGTTTTATTTTTGAACGTCAGTTCACATTTGTAGGTGGATCATCAGTGTTAGAGCTAAAATTAGCATGTTTAAAGTGATTTTCATGCTTCCAGGGGCTCGGGAAGTTAATTAAATACCATTTGGAGGCATTTAATGTTCGAGCAAAAACGGCTGATTTTCGACAAAAGAGATAACACCCCCCCATTACGTCATGCTTCAGAAATGTGGAAAATGGTCCGTTTTCAAATGTTTTATTTTTGAACGTCAGTTCACATTTGTAGGTGGATCATCAGTGTTAGAGCTAAAATTAGCATGTTTAAAGTGATTTTCATGCTTCCAGGGGCCCAAAACACAAGATTTATGGAATGGTTAAAAGTGCATGAAAATGGCCAATTTACTCACTCTGAGTTCTCAAAAAGGGTTTCTTCACCCCGGGAAGTTAATTAAATACCATTTGGAGGCATTTAATGTTCGAGCAAAAACGGCTGATTTTCGACAAAAGAGATAACACCCCCCCATTACGTCATGCTTCAGAAATGTGGAAAATGGTCCGTTTTCAAATGTTTTATTTTTGAACGTCAGTTCACATTTGTAGGTGGATCATCAGTGTTAGAGCTAAAATTAGCATGTTTAAAGTGATTTTCATGCTTCCAGGGGCTCGGGAAGTTAATTAAATACCATTTGGAGGCATTTAATGTTCGAGCAAAAACGGCTGATTTTCGACAAAAGAGATAACACCCCCCCATTACGTCATGCTTCAGAAATGTGGAAAATGGTCCGTTTTCAAATGTTTTATTTTTGAACGTCAGTTCACATTTGTAGGTGGATCATCAGTGTTAGAGCTAAAATTAGCATGTTTAAAGTGATTTTCATGCTTCCAGGGGCTCGGGAAGTTAATTAAATACCATTTGGAGGCATTTAATGTTCGAGCAAAAACGGCTGATTTTCGACAAAAGAGATAACACCCCCCCCATTACGTCATGCTTCAGAAATGTGGAAAATGGTCCGTTTTCAAATGTTTTATTTTTGAACGTCAGTTCACATTTGTAGGTGGATCATCAGTGTTAGAGCTAAAATTAGCATGTTTAAAGTGATTTTCATGCTTCCAGGGGCTCGGGAAGTTAATTAAATACCATTTGGAGGCATTTAATGTTCGAGCAAAAACGGCTGATTTTCGACAAAAGAGATAACACCCCCCCATTACGTCATGCTTCAGAAATGTGGAAAATGGTCCGTTTTCAAATGTTTTATTTTTGAACGTCAGTTCACATTTGTAGGTGGATCATCAGTGTTAGAGCTAAAATTAGCATGTTTAAAGTGATTTTCATGCTTCCAGGGGCCCAAAACACAAGATTTATGGAATGGTTAAAAGTGCATGAAAATGGCCAATTTACTCACTCTGAGTTCTCAAAAAGGGTTTCTTCACCCCGGGAAGTTAATTAAATACCATTTGGAGGCATTTAATGTTCGAGCAAAAACGGCTGATTTTCGACAAAAGAGATAACACCCCCCCATTACGTCATGCTTCAGAAATGTGGAAAATGGTCGGTTTTCAAATGTTTTATTTTTGAACGTCAGTTCACATTTGTAGGTGGATCATCAGTGTTAGAGCTAAAATTAGCATGTTTAAAGTGATTTTCATGCTTCCAGGGGCTCGGGAAGTGAAATAAATACCATTTGGAGGCATTTAATGTTCGAGCAAAAACGGCTGATTTTCGACAAAAGAGATAACACCCCCCCATTACGTCATGCTTCAGAAATGTGGAAAATGGTCCGTTTTCAAATGTTTTATTTTTGAACGTCAGTTCACATTTGTAGGTGGATCATCAGTGTTAGAGCTAAAATTAGCATGTTTAAAGTGATTTTCATGCTTCCAGGGGCTCGGGAAGTTAATTAAATACCATTTGGAGGCATTTAATGTTCGAGCAAAAACGGCTGATTTTCGACAAAAGAGATAACACCCCCCCATTACGTCATGCTTCAGAAATGTGGAAAATGGTCCGTTTTCAAATGTTTTATTTTTGAACGTCAGTTCACATTTGTAGTGGATCATCAGTGTTAGAGCTAAAATTTGCATGTTTAAAGTGATTTTCATGCTTCCAGGGGCCCAAAACACAAGATTAATGGAATGGTTAAAAGTGCATGAAAATGGCCAATTTACTCACTCTGAGTTCTCAAAAAGGGTTTCTTCACCCCGGGAAGTTAATTAAATACCATTTGGAGGCATTTAATGTTCGAGCAAAAACGGCTGATTTTCGACAAAAGAGATAACACCCCCCCATTACGTCATGCTTCAGAAATGTGGAAAATGGTCCGTTTTCAAATGTTTTATTTTTGAACGTCAGTTCACATTTGTAGGTGGATCATCAGTGTTAGAGCTAAAATTAGCATGTTTAAAGTGATTTTCATGCTTCCAGGGGCTCGGGAAGTTAATTAAATACCATTTGGAGGCATTTAATGTTCGAGCAAAAACGGCTGATTTTCGACAAAAGAGATAACACCCCCCCATAACGTCATGCTTAAGAAATGTGGAAAATGGTCCGTTTTCAAATGTTTTATTTTTGAACGTCAGTTCACATTTGTAGGTGGATCATCAGTGTTAGAGCTAAAATTAGCATGTTTAAAGTGATTTTCATGCTTCCAGGGGCTCGGGAAGTGAAATAAATACCATTTTGAGGCATTTAATGTTCGAGCAAAAACAGCTGATTTTCGACAAAAGAGATAACACCCCCCCATTACGTCATGCTTCAGAAATGTGGAAAATGGTCCGTTTTCAAATGTTTTATTTTTGAACGTCAGTTCACATTTGTAGGTGGATCATCAGTGTTAGAGCTAAAATTAGCATGTTTAAAGTGATTTTCATGCTTCCAGGGGCTCGGGAAGTTAATTAAATACCATTTGGAGGCATTTAATGTTCGAGCAAAAACGGCTGATTTTCGACAAAAGAGATAACACCCCCCCATTACGTCATGCTTCAGAAATGTGGAAAATGGTCCGTTTTCAAATGTTTTATTTTTGAACGTCAGTTCACATCTGTAGGTGGATCATCAGTGTTAGAGCTAAAATTAGCATGTTTAAAGTGATTTTCATGCTTCCAGGGGCCCAAAACACAAGATTTATGGAATGGTTAAAAGTGCATGAAAATGGCCAATTTACTCACTCTGAGTTCTCAAAAAGGGTTTCTTCACCCCGGGAAGTGAAATAAATACCATTTGGAGGCATTTAATGTTCGAGCAAAAACGGCTGATTTTCGACAAAAGAGATAACACCCCCCCATTACGTCATGCTTCAGAAATGTGGAAAATGGTCCGTTTTCAAATGTTTTATTTTGAACGTCAGTTCACATTTGTAGGTGGATCATCAGTGTTAGAGCTAAAATTAGCATGTTTAAAGTGATTTTCATGCTTCCAGGGGCTCGGGAAGTGAAATAAATACCATTTGGAGGCATTTAATGTTCGAGCAAAAACGGCTGATTTTCGACAAAAGAGATAACACCCCCCCATTACGTCATGCTTCAGAAATGTGGAAAATGGTCCGTTTTCAAATGTTTTATTTTTGAACGTCAGTTCACATTTGTAGTTGGATCATCAGTGTTAGAGCTAAAATTAGCATGTTTAAAGTGATTTTCATGCTTCCAGGGGCCCAAAACACAAGATTAATGGAATGGTTAAAAGTGCATGAAAATGTCCAATTTACTCACTCTGAGTTCTCAAAAAGGGTTTCTTCACCCCGGGAAGTGAAATAAATACCATTTGGAGGCATTTAATGTTCGAGCAAAAACGGCTGATTTTCGACAAAAGAGATAACACCCCCCCATTACGTCATGCTTCAGAAATGTGGAAAATGGTCCGTTTTCAAATGTTTTATTTTTGAACGTCAGTTCACATTTGTAGGTGGATCATCAGTGTTAGAGCTAAAATTAGCATGTTTAAAGTGATTTTCATGCTTCCAGGGGCTCGGGAAGTTAATTAAATACCATTTGGAGGCATTTAATGTTCGAGCAAAAACGGCTGATTTTCGACAAAAGAGATAACACCCCCCCATTACGTCATGCTTCAGAAATGTGGAAAATGGTCCGTTTTCAAATGTTTTATTTTTGAACGTCAGTTCACATTTGTAGGTGGGATCATCAGTGTTAGAGCTAAAATTAGCATGTTTAAAGTGATTTTCATGCTTCCAGGGGCCCAAAACACAAGATTTATGGAATGGTTAAAAGTGCATGAAAATGGCCAATTTACTCACTCTGAGTTCTCAAAAAGGGTTTCTTCACCCCGGGAAGTGAAATAAATACCATTTGGAGGCATTTAATGTTCTCGAGCAAAAACGGCTGATTTTCGACAAAAGAGATAACACCCCCCCATTACGTCATGCTTCAGAAATGTGGAAAATGGTCCGTTTTCAAATGTTTTATTTTTGAACGTCAGTTCACATTTGTAGGTGGATCATCAGTGTTAGAGCTAAAATTAGCATGTTTAAAGTGATTTTCATGCTTCCAGGGGCTCGGAAGTGAAATAAATACCATTTGGAGGCATTTAATGTTCG